>NC_091369.1:6434272-6541917 GCF_038502225.1 Cherax quadricarinatus
TTTTGTGGCATTTATGGAGTTGGAAAAGGCGTATGACAGGGTGGATGGGGGGCAATGTGGCAGATGTTGCAGGTGTATGGTATAGGAGATAGGTTACTGAAAGCAGTGAAGAGTTTTTACGAGGATAATGAGGCTCAAGTTAGAGTATGTAGGAAAGAGGGGGATTATTTCCCAGTAAAAGTAGGCCTTAGACAAGGATGTGTGATGTCACCGTGGTTGCTTAATATAATTATAGATGGGGTTGTAAGAGAAGTAAATGCGAGGGTCTTGGCAAGAGGCGTGGAGTTAAAAGATAAAGAATCACACATAAAGTGGGAGTTGTCACAGTTGCTCTTTGCTGATGACACTGTGCTCTTGGGAGATTCTGAAGAGAAGTTGCAGAGATTGGTGGATGAATTTGGTAGGGTATGTAAAAGAAGAAAATTAAAGGTGAATACAGGAAAGAGTAAGGTTATGAGGATAAAAAGATTAGGTGATGAAAGATTGGATATCAGATTGGAGGGAGAGAGTATGGAGGAGGTGAATGTATTCAGATATTTGGGAGTGGACGTGTCAGCGGATGGGTCTATGAAAGATGAGGTGAATCATAGAATTCATGAGGGGAAAAGGGTGAGTGGTGCACTTAGGAGTCTGTGGAGACAAAGAACTTTGTCCTTGGAGGCAAAGAGGGGAATGTATGAGAATATAGTTTTACCAACGCTCTTATATGGTTGTGAAGCATGGGTGATGAATATTGCAGCGAGGAGAAGGCTGGAGGCAGTGGAGATGTCATGTCTGAGGGCAATGTGTGGTGCGAATATAATGCAGAGAATTCGTCGTTTGGAAGTTAGGAGGAGGTGCGGGATTACCAAAACTGTTGTCCAGAGGGCTGAGGAAGGGTTGTTGAGGTGGTTCGGACATGTAGAGAGAATGGAGCGAAACAGAATGACTTCAAGAGTGTATCAGTCTGTAGAGGAAGGAAGGCGGGGTGGGGGTCGGCCTAGGAAAGGTTGGAGGGAGGGGGTAAAGAAGGTTTTGTGTGCGATGGGCTTGGACTTCCAGCAGGCATGCGTGACCTTGTTTGATAGGAGTGAATGGAGACAAATGGTTTTTAATACATGACGTGCTGTTGGAGTGTGAGCAAAGTAACATTTATGAAGGGATTCAGGGAAACCGGCAGGCCGGACTTGAGTCCTGGAGATGGGAAGTACATTGCCTGCACTCTGAAGGAGGGGTGTTAATGTTGCAGTTTAAAAATTGTAGTGTAAAGCACCCTTCTGGCAAGACAGTGATGGAGTGAATGATGGTGAAAGTTTTTCTTTTTCTGGCCACCCTGCCTTGGTGGGAATCGGCCAGTGTGCTAATAATAAGAATAATAATAATAATAATAATAATAATAATAACATACATATATATATATATATATATATATATATATATATATATATATATATATATATATATATATATATATATATATATATATATGTATAAATATATATATATATATATATATATATATATATATATATATATATATATATATATATATATATATATATATATATATGTGTGTGTGTGTGTGTGTGTGTGTGTGTGTGTACTCACCTATTTGTACTCACCTATTTGTGGTTGCAGGGGTCGAGTCACAGCTCCTGGCCCCGCCTCTTCGCTGATTGCTACTAGGTCCTCTCTCTCCCTGCCCCATGAGCTCTATCATACCTCGCCTTAAAACTATGTATGGTTCCTGCCTCCACTACATCCCTTTCTAGGCTATTCCATGGCCTGACTACTCTATGACTGAAGAAATACTTCCTAACATCCCTTTGATTCATCTGAGTCTTCAACTTCCAATTGTGACCTCTTGTGTCTGTGTCCCATCTCTGGAACATCCCGTCTTTGTCCACCTCGTCTATTCCGCGCAGTATTTTATATGTCGTTATCATGTCTCCCCTGACCCTCCTGTCCTCCAGTGTCCTCAGGCCGATTTCCCTCAACCTTTCTTCGTAGGACAATCCCCGTAGCTCTGGGACTAGTCTTGTTGCAAACCTTTGCACTTTCTCTAATTTCTTGACGTGCTTGACTAGGTGTGGATTCCAAACTGGTGCTGCATACTCCAGTATGGGCCTGACGTAGATGGTATACAGAGTTTTAAACGAATCCTTACTGAGGTATCGGAACTCTATCCGTAGGTTTGCCAGGCGCCCGTATGCTGCAGCAGTTATCTGATTGATGTGTGCCTCAGGAGATACGCTCGGTGTTATACTCACCCCCAGATCTTTTTCCTTGAGTGAGGTTTGCAGTCTTTGGCCATCTAAACTATATTGTGTCTGCGGTCTTCTTTGCCCTTCCCCAATCTTCATGACTTTGCATTTGGCAGGGTTAAATTCAAGGAGCCAGTTGCTGGACCAGGCTTGTAGCCTGTCCAGGTAAGATAAGATAAGATTTCGTTCGGATTTTTAACCCCGGAGGGTTAGCCACCCAGGATAACCCAAGAAAGTCAGTGCGTCATCGAGGACTGTCTAACTTATTTCCATTGGGGTCCTTAATCTTGTCCCCCAGGATGCGACCCACACCAGTTGACTAACACCCAGGTACCTATTTGCTGCTAGGTGAACAGGACAACAGGTGTAAGGAAACGTGTCGGAATGTTTCCACCCGCCGGGAATCGAACCCGGGCCCTCCGTGTGTGAAGCGGGAGCTTTAGCCACCAGGCCACCGGGGCACCACCGGGTCTCTTTGTAGTCCTGCCTGATCCTCGTCCGATTTGATTCTTCTCATTAACTTCGCATCATCTGCAAACAAGGACACTTCTGAGTCTATCCCTTCCGTTATGTCGTTCACATACACCAAGAACAGAACAGGTCCTAGGACTGACCCCTGTGGAACCCCGCTTGTCACAGGCGCCCACTCTGACACCTCGTCGCGTACCATGACTCGTTGTTGCCTCCCTGTCAGATATTCTCTGATCCATTGCAGTGCCTTTCCTGTTATGTGTGCCTGATCCTCTAGCTTTTGCAGTAACCTCTTGTGAGGAACTGTGTTGAAGGCCTTCTTGCAGTCCAAAAATATGCAGTCGATCCACCCCTCTCTCTCTTGTCTTACTTCTGTCACCTTGTCATAAAACTCTAGTAGGTTTGTGACACAGGATTTTCCTTCCCTGAAACCGTGCTGGTTGTCAATTATACACTTGTTTCTTTCCAGGTGCCCCACCACTCTCCTCCTGATGATCTTCTCCATGATCTTGCATACTATACACGTTAGTGATACAGGTCTGTAGTTTAGTGCCTCATGTCTGTCTCCCTTTTTAAAAATTGGGACTACATTTGCCATTTTCCATACCTCAGGGAGTTGCCCAGTTTCAAATGATGTGTTGAAGATGTTTGTTAATGGCTCACACAATATCTCTGCTCCCTCTTTAAGAACCCATGGAGAGATGTTGTCTGGTCCCACCGCCTTTGAGGTGTCAAGTTCGCATAGCAGCTTCTTCACCTCCTCCTTGGTTATATGTACCTCATCCAGCACTTGCTGGTGTGCCCCCCAGTTCTGATTTCTTGGAGTCCTACTGGTTTCCACTGTAAATACCTCTTTAAATCTTGTGTTGAGCTCCTGACAAACCTCTCGGTCGTTTCTTGTGAATTCCCCATCACCCTTCCTCAGTCTGATTACCTGGTCCTTGACTGTTGTTTTCCTCCTGATGTGGCTGTACAACAGCTTCGGGTCAGTCTTTACTTTTGATGCTATGTCATTTTCATATTGTCTCTGAGCCTCCCTTCTTATCTGTGCATATTCGTTTCTGGCTCTTCGGCTGATTTCTTTATTTTCCTGAGTTCTCTGTCTTCTGTACCTTTTCCATTCTCTAGTACACCTAGTTTTTGCCTCCCTACACCTTTGGGTGAACCAAGGACTCGTTCTGTTCTTCCCATTATTTCTGTTTCTCTTGGGAACAAACCTCTCCTCTGCCTCCTTGCATTTTGTTGCTACATAGTCCATCATTTCTTGTACTGGTTTTCCTGTCAGTTCCCTCTCCCACTGAATGTCTTGAAGGAAGTTCCTCATGCCTGAGTAGTTCCCCCTTTTGTAGTTTGGCTTTTCCCAGCCTATTCCTGCTACTCTCTCCACTTGGAGCTCAACTATGTAGTCGAAGCACAGAACCACATGATCACTAGCTCCCAGGGGCCTTTCATACATGATACCCTCGATGTCCGAACTACTCATGGTGAATACAAGGTCCAGCCTTGCTGGTTCATCCTCTCCTCTCTCTCTGGTAGTGTCTCTAACATGTTGATGCATGAGGTTTTCCAGTACCACATCCATTATCTTGGCTCTCCATGTTTCGGGACCCCCATGGGGCTCCAGGTTTTCCCAGTCAATCTCCTTGTGATTGAAATCACCCATAACTAGTAACTTTGCTCCCCCCATGTGTGCTCTCCTGGCCACCTCGGCTAGTGTGTCGATCATTGCTCTGTTGCTCTCATCATATTCTTCTCTTGGCCTCCTGCAGTTCTGTGGTGGGTTGTACATTACTGCAATTATCACCTTATGTCCCTCAGACTGGATTGCTCCTACTAAGTAGTCCCTTTCACCTGTGCCATCCATTCCTTCCATTTTCTCAAAACCCCACTGGTTTTTAATGAGCAGTGCAACTCCTCCTCCCCCTCTCCTCCCTCTGTCTTTCCTGAGGATTTGATATCCGGATGGAAAGATTGAATCTGTTATTATTCTGGTGAGTTTTGTTTCTGTGAGTGCTATTATGTCTGGGGATGTCTCTTTGATTCTTTCGTGCCACTCCTCATACTTGTTTGTTATTCCATCTGCATTTGTATACCACACCTTCAACTTGTTTTCTAAGACTGTGGTCTGGGAGGTATATTGGGGTTGGGGAAGTGGGAGACCTGGTAAGGAACTATGGGTTGTTGCTGTGGGGGTGGAGTTTGTAATGTAGTGGGTGGGGGCATTGGATGTGGCATGGGTGTTTTGATTTAGAGTGTTTGGTTGCACTGGGGTTGACCTGGTTGGGAGGCTTCTATAGGAAGTTGTGAGGGAGGCTGTATTTGATCTTCTTCCTGGGTCTGGGATCTCCTGTCTGTCTTCTCCATCCCCTCTCTTTCCTCCTTTCGCCTTTGTACCATTTCTCTCAGTTTCTGCCTTTCTTTTTGTGTTCTGTCGCTGTCGAGATACATCTTCCTGTATGCCGGCATGTCCGTTAATCGTGGTTTCTCCTGCAGGATCCTGGTCCGAGTCGCTTCTGCCTTGAAGGTCACTCTCACTGGCCAGGTTCTTTTTTTTACAAACCCCCCTATTCTCCAAAAACTTTCCAGCTGGGTCATGTCGTCTTCTCCTATTGCTTTCATGATGCTTTCAATTGCTTTTTTTTCCCTTGTTTTCTTGCTTCATATGTTTCCCCTTCAACTTCCTGGAGCCCATACACAAAGACTGACCTCACCCTTTCATTCTCCCACTGCATATCCCTGTGTATCCCCTCATTTAATTTGGTTTCCTCCACTGCAGCTTTCCTTTCATCAGTTTCACTGGCTAATGTACTTGGGCTCAGTGGCCTGTCATTTTCCCTTCTCGGCTTTCCTTGGGCTCTGTTGTTGTCTGTTAGGGCCTCCACATAAAGCTTAGCTCTTTCATTTGCTACAGTCTCCTCTGATAGAGCTTCTCCATGCAGTTGTGCCCCTTCTTTCCCTACAGTCCCCTTATTTGTGGCTGAGGTAGCAGTCTCTGTTGCCAATCCCAAAATGTTCTTTAGTTCTTTAGGCTGTTTCAGATTTTTCAATTCCTCTTCTAAACTCTGTATCCTAGCTTCTGCTGCTTTGACATGCACCTCCCACTTCCTGCTTTCCATATCTATCCTCTCTTCCATTCTCATGCTAAGTTCTTCTAGTTTCTTTTCCCATTCATGATCCCTTTTTATGAGCTCTGCTGCCCAATCTTCCTTTGCAGTTTCCTCCTCCTGTCCCTTGGTT
Organism: Cherax quadricarinatus; assembly: GCF_038502225.1. Classification (NCBI taxonomy): domain Eukaryota; kingdom Metazoa; phylum Arthropoda; class Malacostraca; order Decapoda; family Parastacidae; genus Cherax; species Cherax quadricarinatus. The sequence continues at coordinate 6,440,224 of NC_091369.1, forward strand.
TTTCTTGTTGCTCTCTGGCAACCCATTTTTGTTTTGTCCTGATTGCCTCAGAGTGGGAAACCTTTTAGTTCTGTATGTTAGGTTAGTAGTGTGTATGTCAGAGTGTGGAGGGGGAAGTAGTGGAGGAACTGTGGCTATGTGGGAGAGGAGTGGGGAGGGGTGGGGAGGGTTTAGGGTGAACGGGGGAGGGGAGGGTGTGTGTGTGTGTGTGTGTGTGTGTGTGTGTGTGTGTGTGTGTGTGTGTGTGTGTGTGTGTGTGTGTGTGTGTGTGTGTGTGTGTGTGTGTGTGTACTCACCTATTTGTTTGTACTCACCTATTTGTGGTTGCAGGGGTCGAGTCCTAGCTCCTGGCCCCGCCTCTTCACCGGTTGCTACTAGACCCTCTCTCTCCCCGCTCCATGAGCTTTATCAAACCTCGTCTTAAAACTGTGTATGGTTCCTGCCTCCACTACGTCATTTTCTAGGCTATTCCACTGCCTTACAACTCTATGACTGAAGAAATACTTCCTACTATCTCTCTGACTCATTTGTGTCTTCAACTTCCAATTGTGGCCTCTTGTTTCTGTGTCCCCTCCCTGGAACATCCTGTCCTTGTCCACCTTGTCTATTCCACGCAGTATTTTATATGTCGTTATCATGTCTCCCCTGACCCTCCTGTCCTCCAGTGTCGTCAGGCCGATTTCCCTTAATCTTTCTTCATAGGACATTCCCCTTAGCTCTGGAACTAACCTTGTTGCAAACCTTTGTACTTTCTCTAGTTTCTTGACGTGCTTTATCAAGTGCGGGTTCCAAACAGGTGCTGCATACTCCAGTATGGGCCTGACATACACGGTGTACAGTGTCTTGAATGATTCCTTACTAAGGTGTCGGAATGCTGTTCTCAGGTTTGCCAGGCGCCCATATGCTGCAGCAGTTATCTGATTGATGTGTGCTTCCGGAGACATGCTCGGTGTTATACTCACCCCAAGATCTTTCTCCTTGAGTGAGGTTTGCAGTCTTTGGCCACCTAGCCTATACTCTGTCTGTGGTCTTCTGTGCCCTTCCCCTATCTTCATGACTTTGCATTTGGCAGGATTAAATTCGAGAAGCCATTTGCTGGTGTGTGTGTGTGTGTGTGTGTGTGTGTGTGTGTGTGTGTGTGTGTGTGTGTGTGTGTGTGTGTGTGTGTGTGTGTGTGTGTGTGTGTGTGTGTGTGTGTGTGTGTGTTAAATTCACCAAAAATCCGCACGTACACGACATTTGGGCACGTCATGGACAACTGTCAAGCTAGAATTAACTTGACAGTGTCAAGCTAGAAGTAACTTGACAGTGTCAAGTTTAAACTAACTTGACAGTGTCAAGTTTGAACTAACTTGACAGTGATCGAGTTTGCTCTCCTAGGTGCAGGTTTCTTGGGAGTTGTTCCAGACACCGTACTGTGACTTTGTATTCTTTCATAATTTTTAAAAATTATTATATTATCATGGAGATCTGCAACCTACAGCAACTAGTAGCAACACTTTTCCAATCCTTTATCCATTCCTTCCCTTTCTCTCAATACTTATTCATCTATTACTTTTTCCATGCCTCCCGTGCTCTTCTTCCCTTCCTCTACTAATAATAACCTATCCTTTTCCTTCTCCATCCTTCTGACCCATTCCTCATCCAAGCTCTCCCATATTCCTTTAGCCTCCCCCCTTCTCTTCAATACTGCTGCAGTTAACCAAACTTATCTGTCCAAGTCTCCGTCAGGAGAGTTTTTCAATTAAGAGACTTGTCCGCCCGTGGGATTACACATTAGCCACACAGTGTGATGTCTGAACATCCAGACTCTCTCCCTCAAAGCGATTCCATCCAACTGGCAGTCCCTGAAATACCCCACAGAGATGAAAGATCTAAAAATTTATTCCGCAATTTACAAATCTTAAACAAAATGGGTTTTATGTTGGTAAATTATTTACGGTTTTTGTACTTGTGTGGCGTGCTGCTAGGCTACCTTACTGAAGCGTGTTGCTAGGCTACCTTACTGAAGCGTGTTGCTAGGCTACCTTACTGAAGCGTGTTGCTAGGCTACCTTACTGAAACGTGTTGCTAGGCTACCTTACTGAAACGTGTTGCTAGGCTACCTTACTGAAGCGTGTTGCTAGGCTACCTTACTGAAGCGTGTTGCTAGGCTACCTTACTGAAGCGTGTTGCTAGGCTACCTTACTGAAGCGTGTTGCTAGGCTACCTTACTGAAGCGTGTTGCTAGGCTACCTTACTGAAGCGTGTTGCTAGGCTACCTTACTGAAGCGTGTTGCTAGGCTACCTTACTGAAGCGTGTTGCTAGGCTACCTTACTGAAGTGTGTTGCTAGGCTACCTTACTGAAGCGTGTTGCTAGGCTACCTTACTGAAGCGTGTTGCTAGGCTACTTCACTGAAGTGTGCTACTAGGCTACTTCACTGAAGTGTGCTACTAGGCTACTTCACTGAAGCATGCTACTAGGCTACTTCACTGAAGCATGCTACTAGGCTACTTCACTGAAGTGTGCTACTAGGCTACTTCACTGAAGCGTGCTACTAGGCTACTTCACTTAAGCGTGCTACTAGGCTACTTCACTTAAGTGTGCTACTAGGCTACTTCACTTAAGCGTGCTACTAGGCTACTTCACTTAAGCGTGCTACTAGGCTACTTCACTTAAGCGTGCTACTAGGCTACTTCACTGAAGCGTGCTACTAGGCTACTTCACTTAAGCGTGCTACTAGGCTACTTCACTGAAGCATGCTACTAGGCTACTTCACTTAAGCGTGGTACTAGGCTACTTCACTGAAGCGTGCTACTAGGCTACTTCACTTAAGCGTGCTACTAGGCTACTTCACTGAAGCGTGCTACTAGGCTACTTCACTTAAGCGTGCTACTAGGCTACTTCACTGAAGCGTGCTACTAGGCTACTTCACTTAAGCGTGCTACTAGGCTACTTCACTGAAGTGTGCTACTAGGCTACTTCACTGAAGCGTGCTACTAGGCTACTTCACTGAAGTGTGCTACTAGGCTACTTCACTGAAGCGTGCTACTAGGCTACTTCACTGAAGCGTTCTACTAGGCTACTTCACTGAAGCGTGCTACTAGGCTACTTCACTGAAGCGTGCTACTAGGCTACCTTAAACCATTCATAGTAATAAGGAAGTTAAGGTCTGCTGTGTTACATGATCTGTCTACAGTGAATGGTTCTTACTCCAAGGAAGCGAGTCAACTCTCCCTTTATAGATTAGCCACTCCTCAAGCGCTCTAATTTCCTTACGGGTTTAGCACTTCCTTTTCAATACTTATAACTACTGGTTTGTGGCTTCTTTTGCGTGTTATCATACTAATCCTTAAGTCACTGCTTTATACAGTGACTATGACTGGAACAAGTCGGAGCGAAATGTCATCGTAAGCTCCTCTCTCCTATGTGTGGGCTATTTGTGTATTCAGTATGAGAGAGAGAGAGTGAGAGAGAGAGAGAGAGAGAGAGAGAGAGAGAGAGAGGGAGAGAGAAATGGATCACTAAATACCAGGTCAAAATCCAACATCGTCTGCCCAGCTTACTGGCGACTTGCATTCCTCTTCCTCACACCTCTCCCTCATAACCCTTCCTCACACCTCTCTCTCATAACCCTCACACCTCTCCCTAATAACCCTTCCTCACACCTCTCCCTCATAACCCTTCCTCACACCTCTCCCTCATAACCCTTCTTCACACCTCTCTCATAACCCTCACACCTCTCCCTCATAACCCTTCCTCACACGTCTCTCATAACCCTTCCTCACACCTCTCCCTCATAACCCTTCCTCACACCTCTCCCTCATAACCCTTCCTCACGCCTCTCCCTCATAACCCTTCCTTACACCTCTCCTTCTTAACCCTTCCTCACACCTCTCCCTCATAACCCTTCCTCACACCTCTCCCTCATAGCCCTTCCTCACACCTCTCCCTCATAACCCTTCCTCACACCTCTCCCTCATAACCCTTCCTCACACCTCTCCCTCATAGCCCTTCCTCACACCTCTCCCTCATAACCCTTCCTCACACCTCTCCATCATAGCCCTTCCTCACACCTCTCCCTCATAACCCTTCCTCACACCTCTCCCTCATAGCCCTTCCTCACACCTCTCCCTCATAACCCTTCCTCACACCTCTCCCTCATAGCCCTTCCTCACACCTCTCCCTCATAACCCTTCCTCACACCTCTCCCTCATAACCCTTCCTCACACCTCTCCCTCATAGCCCTTCCTCACACCTCTCCCTCATATCCCTTCCTCACACCTCTCCCTCATAGCCCTTCCTCACACCTCTCCCTCATAACCCTTCCTCACACCTCTCCCTCATAGCCCTTCCTCACACCTCTCCCTCATAACCCTTCCTCACACCTCTCCCTCATAGCCCTTCCTCACACCTCTCCCTCATAACCCTTCCTCACACCTCTCCCTCATAACCCTTCCTCACACCTCTCCCTCATAGCCCTTCCTCACACCTCTCCCTCATAACCCTTCCTCACACCTCTCCCTCATAGCCCTTCCTCACACCTCTCCCTCATAACCCTTCCTCACACCTCTCCCTCATAACCCTTCCTCACACCTCTCTCATAACCCTTCCTCACACCTCTCCCTCATAACCCTTCCTCACACCTCTCCCTCATAACCCTTCCTCACACCTCTCCCTCATAACCCTTCCTCACACCTCTCCCTCATAACCCTTCCTTACACCTCTCCCTCATAACCCTTCCTCACACCTCTCCCTCATAACCCTTCCTCACACCTCTCCCTCATACCAGCGATATTCCAGTAATGATAAATTATGTAGAACAGGACGATAATAAACTGTGCACGATTAGGGTCACAAGTGACATGGTCCTTAGGCAAATAGATAAATTAAAACCTAACAAATCCCCAGGCCCTGATGAACTGTATGCAAGGGTTCTAAAGGAATGTAAAGAGGAGCTTAGCACACCTTTGGCTAATCTTTTCAACATATCACTACAAACTGGCATAGTGCCAGATAAGTGGAAAATGGCAAATGTGATACCTATTTTCAAAACAGGTGACAGGTCCTTAGCTTCGAACTATAGACCAATAAGCCTAACCTCCATAGTGGGAAAATTTATGGAATCAATAATTGCCGAGGCAGTTCGTAGCCACCTTGAAAAGCATAAATTAATCAACGAATCTCAGCATGGTTTTACAAAGGGGCGTTCCTGCCTTACGAATTTATTAACTTTTTTCACTAAGGTATTTGAGGAGGTAGATCATGGTAATGAATATGATATTGTGTATATGGACTTCAGTAAGGCTTTTGACAGGGTCCCACATCAGAGACTATTGAGGAAAATTAAAGCACATGGAATAGGAGGAGAAATTTTTTCCTGGATAGAGGCATGGTTGACAAATAGGCAGCAGAGAGTTTGCATAAATGGGGAGAAATCAGAGTGGGGAAGCGTCACGAGCGGTGTTCCACAGGGGTCAGTGTTGGGCCCCCTGCTGTTCACAATCTACATAAACGACATAGATGAGTGCATAAAGAGCGACATCGGCAAGTTTGCCGATGACACCAAAATAGGCCGTCGAATTCATTCTGACGAGGACATTCGAGCACTCCAGGAAGATTTGAATAGACTGATGCAGTGGTCGGAGAAGTGGCAGATGCAGTTTAATATAGACAAATGCAAAGTTCTAAATGTTGGACAGGACAATAACCATGCCACATATAAACTAAATAATGTAGATCTTAATATTACGGATTGCGAAAAAGATTTAGGAGTTCTGGTTAGCAGTAATCTGAAACCAAGACAACAGTGCATAAGTGTTCGCAATAAAGCTAATAGAATCCTTGGCTTCATATCAAGAAGCATAAATAATAGGAGTCCTCAGGTTGTTCTTCAACTCTATACATCCTTGGTTAGGCCTCATTTAGATTATGCTGCACAGTTTTGGTCACCGTATTACAGAATGGATATAAATTCTCTGGAAAATGTACAAAGGAGGATGACAAAGTTGATCCCATGTATCAGAAACCTTCCCTATTAGGATAGACTAAGGGCCCTGAAACTGCACTCTCTAGAAAGACGTAGAATTAGGGGGGATATGATTGAGGTGTATAAATGGAAGACAGGAATAAATAAAGGGGATATAAATAGTGTGCTGAAAATATCTAGCCTAGGCAGGACTCGCAGCAATGGTTTTAAGTTGGAAAAATTCAGATTCAGGAAGGATATAGGAAAGTACTGGTTTGGTAATAGAGTTGTGGATGAGTGGAACAAACTCCCAAGTACAGTTATAGAGGCCAGAACGTTGTGTAGCTTTAAAAATAGGTTGGATAAATACATGAGTGGGTGTGGGTGGGTGTAGGTTGGATAAATACATGAGTAGATGTGGGTGGGTGTGAGTTAGACCTGATAGCTTGTGCTACCAGGTCGGTTGCCGTGTTCCTCCCTTAAGTCAATGTGACCTGACCTGACTAGGTTGGGTGCATTGGCTTAAGCCGGTAGGAGACTTGGACCTGCCTCGCATGGGCCAGTAGGCCTTCTGCAGTGTTCCTTCGTTCTTATGTTCTTATAACCCTTCCTCACACCTCTCCCTCATAACCCTTCCTCACACCTCTCCCTCATAACCCTTCCTCACACCTCTCCCTCATAACCCTTCCTCACACCTCTCCCTCATAACCCTTCCTCACACCTCTCCCTCATAACCCTTCCTCACACCTCTCCCTCATAACCCTTCCTCACACCTCTCCCTCATAACCCTTCCTCACACCTCTCCCTCATAACCCTCGCACCTCTCCCTCACTCTTCCCTAACACCGTTACCCTCACACCTGTCCCTCTCCCCCCGCCTCCCTCTCATCCTCACTAGAACAATCTCTGGTGTGGAATATTCATGAGCCCGGAGTTAGTGAAGTACATCAGGGAATATAGAATAATATGGCGCATTATGTAGCATAATATATTTTATCCGAATATAGCACAACATAGTGTTAAATGTAAGGCGTCGTAGCCTCATGTAGTAGGCACACAAGCCTAATGTGCTACAACAAAATATTTTTTTTATTAAGCGCAATAACTGTCTCTCACTGCTGACCCGAAGAAGCAGACACGCGCCATCAGTCACTCGGTAACTTCCAACAAGAAGGCATCCCATTCCCAAAGGCTCTCTGACACCTACGGGTTTAGTGCTCCCACGTGAGTGTAATGATCATTATATAGCTGTCTGAGGGAATACTGACTGTGGGCCCAGTCCGACACGGGGGTACCAACACGGGTATCCTAGCCTGTACCATCACAGGGGTATCCTAGCCTGTACCAACACGGGTATCCTAGCCTGTACCATCACAGGGGTATCCTAGCCTGTACCAACACGGGTATCCTAGCCCGTATCGACACGGGGGTATCCTAGCCTGTACCAACACGGGTATCCTAGCCTGTACCAACGGGTATCCTAGCCTGTACCAACACGGGTATCCTAGCCCTATCGACACGGGGGTATCCTAGCCTGTACCAACACGGGTATCCTAGCCCGTGTCGACACGGGGGTATCCTAGCCTGTACCAACACGGGTATCCTAGCCCGTATCGACACGGGGGTATCCTAGCCTGTACCAACACGGGTATCCTAGCCCGTATCGACACGGGGGTATCCTAACCTATACCAACACGGGGGTATCTTTGCCTGTACCGACACAGGGGTATCCTAGCCTGTACCATTACGGGCGTATCCTTGCCTGTAGCAACACAGGGATATCCTAGCCTGTACCATCACAGGGGTATCCTTGCTTGTACCGACACGGGAGTATCCTAGCCTGTACCATCACGGGCGTATCCTTGCCTGTACCAACACCGGGGTATCCTAGCCTGTACCATCACGGGTATCTTTGCCTGTACCAACACGGTAGTATACTAGCCTGTACCAACACGGGGGTATCCTTGCCTGTACCATCACGGTGGTATCCTTGCGTGTACCGACACGGGTATCCTTGGCTGTATCAACACGGGGGTATCCTTGCCTGTACCAACAGGGGGGTTATCTTTGCCTGTACCAACAGGGGGGTATCCTAGCCTGTACCGACAGGCGCTACTCAGCCTGTACCGACAGGGAGTGTCCTTGCCTGTACCGACGGGGTATCCTTGCCTGTACCGACAGGGGGTTATCCTAGCCTGTACCGACAGGGGTTACTCCTTGCGTGTACCGAAAGGGGGTATCCTTGCCTGTACCAACAGGGGGTATCCCTGCCCTTACCGACGGGGCTATCCTTGCCTGTACCGACGGGGGGTTGCTCCTTGCCTATACCGACAGGGAGGGGGAGTGTAATAAACCGTCGTGTGCACTACACACAATGTCACTAAGTTATTCCAGATCATTAATAGTTAATAACTAAATTGTTTGTAAAATTGAGATTTCATGGCTTCGCAGTGAAGTAATTTTTGTTTGGGTTGTTAGGCTACCTTGTTTCTGTTAGGCTACTTTTTTTTGTTAGGCTACCTTGTTTCTGTGTTGGGCTACCTTGTTTCTATGTTAAGCTACCTTGTTTCTGTGTTAGGCTACCTTGTTACTGTGTTAGGATGTGGGGAGACAGAGGACTCGTGGGGAGGCGGGGCTGAATGGCGTTGGATTGAGTGATGGGGAAGGTAAATAGAGCGTGATGGAATTATGGATTGGTGGAACGGGATATGGGCTAGAATATGAGAGGGACAGAATGTTGTGGAGGTCGGGGATAGAATGTTGGGGGGAGGGGTTAGAATGTTGTGGAACGGAAAATGGCATGTTGGGCTACAGACTGGGAGATAGAACGTTGCGAGGAGGCTAATTATGAAGATAAATTGCTAGGCTATACGGAGCGTTGCGCTACTGTGTCAGTATCTCCTGTTATAACAGAAGACTAACAGGTGCTGTGAAACACGTGACGTGTTGTCACAAGAAGTGTACTTGTTTTGTACTACTGTACTTCACACCACTGCTCTCCCAGGTGTTACACTAGTACTGTGCGTCACACCCTTGCTCTCCCAGGTACTACATTAGTACTGTGCTTTACACCACTGTTCTCCCAGGTACTACACTAGTACTGTGCTCCGCTGCTTGCCACTAACGTATTCTAATAATACTTAGATATATTTCGGTCGGGGCCACGATGGTGAGGTATCCTTGCTCGTGGTATACCCTTGCCCATACTCCAGTATATTTACCCCTGCATATCTACCCTGTATAACCGCCCTATATATCTGACCAGTATATTTACCCAAGTATATCTACCCAGTATATTTCAACTGACAGTGGTATAAATCAGGTGGGTTACCTGGAAGGTAAGGGGGTTCACCTGGAAGGTAAGGTGGTTCACCTGGAAGGTAAGGTGGTTCACCTGGAAGGTAAGGTGGTTCACCTGGAAGGTAAGGTGGTTCACCTGGAAGGTAAGGTGGTTCACTTGGAAGGTAAGGTGGTTCACCTGGAAGGTAAGGTGGTTCACCTGGAAGGTAAGGTGGTTCACCTTTAAGGTAAGGTAATTCACCTGGAAGGTAAGGTGGTTCGCCTGTAAGGTAAGGTGGTTCACCTGGAAGGTAAGATGGGTCACCTGCTAGATAAGGTGGTTCAGCTGGAAAATAAAGTGAAACATTGAGGAGAACGTTAAATGTGGGTTATATCCCAAGGTCTACCTGGAGTCTACTTGCAGGTTGTTCCGGGGATGAACGCCCCTACGGGCCGGTCCACGACCAGGCCTCCCGGTGGATCAGGGTCTGATCAACCAGGCTGTTACTGCTGGCCGCAGGCAGTCCAACGTACGAACCACAGCTCGGCTGATTCGGCACTGACTTTAGGTATCTGTCCAACTCTCTTTTGAAGGCAGCCAGGGGTTTATTGGTAATTCCCCTTATGCTTGGTGGGAGGCTGTTGAACAGTCTTGGGCCCCGGGCACTTATGGTGTTTTGGGGCCCAAGACTGTTCAACAGCCTCCCACCAAGCATAAGGGGAATTACCAATAAACCCCTGGCTGCCTTCAAGAGAGAGCTGAACAGATACCTAAAGTCAGTGCCGAATCAGCCGGGCTGTGGTTCGTACGTTGGACTGCGTGCGGCCAGCAGTAACAGCCTGGTTGATCATGCTCGTCTTATTAATGGTAAGTTGGGATGTCACCTCCAAAGGAACCTTGAGTTTATGCTGTGGTACTCTGTGACCGCTGTTTCTAGATGGTACAAGATACCTAGAAGTAGCAGTTATTGCTCAGGTGGATAAAGATAGATGAAATGCGAGAACTAGGAACAAGAAAATAAAATCACGAGTCACTGGGATGTTAAGTGCGTTTTGGTCTCGGGTTGATGAGGAAGAGAAAGGAACTGGATACGAACTTGGTAGAGGCAAATTCCGTACATAGTTTTAGGAATAGGTGTGATAGGTCAAAAGAAATCAGAAACAAGTAAAGTTATCATAAGAAGGGACACACACACACACGCACACACACGCACATACACACAGACACACACACACACACACACACACACACACACACACACACACACACACACACACACACACACACACACACACACACACACACACACACACACACACACACACACACCATCACGTGCCGGGTTCGCTCAAAACTTCAATAATCAGGCTGATGTCATCTCCAATATTCCGAGGAGCTCTTCATCCTTTCCCTCTTTATGGAGAAAACACCACTACCACCTTCCAGTCTGCCCCCTTCTAGTCTGCCACCACTGCTACCTTCCAGTCTGCCACCACTGCCGCCTTCCAGTCTGCCACCACTGCCACCTTCTAGTCTGCCACCACTGTCACCTTCTAGTCTGCCACCACTGTCACCGTCCAGTCTGCCACCACTGTCACCCATGGTATCAGAGGACACTACCCATGGTGTCAGGGGACACTACCCATGGTGTCATGGGACACTACCCATGGTGTTAGGGGACGCTACCCATGGTGTACACACCAGAAGTTGATAAGTTAGACAAAAACAGTTTGAAAGACGAAGAAGAGAAGGGCATTGATGGAAATTAGACACAAACTAGTCACAGGAACATCAAGAATTCCCTCTGTACTCTGAAGGTTGTTAGGAAGAGGAATGATCTATTTATGAGAGTGTTAATTGATTCAGTGCAAACATTAAGAGTGCTAGGACTCACGAGGACACAAACATTAAGAGTGTTAGGACTCAGGAAGACATGAATTTGGTGATCGTTCTCCAGTAATTAAGATGAGGGGCCAGGAGCAACGTCTCGACCCTCCACAGCCAGGATTGTACACACACACGTGCACACACACACACACACACACACACACACACACACACACACACACACACACACACACACACACACACACACACACACACACACACACACACACATCAATCAGATAACTGCTGCAGCATACGGGCGCTTGGCAAACCTACGGATAGCGTTCCGGTACCTCAGTAAGGATTCGTTCAAGACTCTGTATACCATTTACGTCAGGCCCATACTGGAATATGCAGCACCAGTTTGGAATCCACACCTAGTCAAGCACGTCAAGAAATTAGAGAAAGTGCAAAGGTTTGCAACAAGACTAGTCCCAGAGCTACGGGGATTGTCCTACGAAGAAAGGTTGAGGGAAATCGGCCTGACGACACTGGAGGACAGGAGGGTCAGGGGATACATGATAACGACATATAAAATACTGCGCGGAATAGACAAGGTGGACAAAGACGGGATGTTCCAGAGATGGGACACGACACAAGAGGTCACAATTGGAAGTTGAAGACTCAGATGAATCAAAGGGATGTTAGGAAGTATTTCTTCAGTCATAGGGTAGTCAGGCCGTGGAATAGCCTAGAAAGTGACGTAGTGGAGGCGGGAACCATACGTAGTTTTAAGGCGAGGTATGACAGAGCTCATGGGGCAGGGAGAGAGAAGACCTAGTAGCAATCAGCGAAGAGGCGGGGCCAGGAGCTATGAATCGACCCCTGCAACCACAAATAGGTGAGTACACACACACACACACACACACACACACACACACACACACACACACACACACGAAGTATGATTGTACATAAAGTAAAGAAAACCAATAGTTATGAACGTGAGGCTCATCAATTACTGTCACCCATACTAACTTGCTGATGTTCGTACTAGTAGTATACGAATTTTTCTTATTTCTTCTACTTTTGCTTCTTCTAGTGTACATTTATTTTTTCTTCTTGTTGGTATTCTTCCTCCTCCTTGTTTTACCTCTTGTTCTTGACTACAATCAATGTGACTTAAACTCGTCACTAAGAAAGTTGTGAGACGCGACTCTACAGTGAGTTACAGTTAAGTACATTATTGTACTAGTGAAGTGCTTGAGGCTGGAACAAGTGCTGACAACATTAACCATACTGATAACTAGAACAAGTGCTGACAACATTAACCATACTGATAACTAGAACAAGTGCTGACAACATTAACCATACTGATAACTAGAACAAGTGCTGACAACATTAACCATACTGATAACTAGAACAAGTGCTGACAACACTAACCATACTGATAACTAGAACAAGTGCTGACAACATTAACCATACTGATAACTAGAACAAGTGCTGACAACATTAGCCATACTGATAACTAGAACAAGTGCTGACAACATTAACCATACTGATAACTAGAACAAGTGCTGACAACATTAACCATACTGATAACTAGAACAAGTGCTGACAACATTAACCATACTGATAACTGGAACAAGTGCTGACATTAACCATACTGATAACTAGAACAAGTGCTGACAACATTAACCATACTGATAACTAGAACAAGTGCTGACAACATTAACCGTACTGATAACTGGAACAAGTGCTGACAACATTAACCATACTGATAACTAGAACAAGTGCTGACAACATTAACCGTACTGATAACTGGAACAAGTGCTGACAACATTAACCATACTGATAACTGGAACAAGTGCTGACATTAACCATACTGATAACTAGAACAAGTGCTGACAACATTAACCATACTGATAACTAGAACAAGTGCTGACAACATTAACCGTACTGATAACTAGAACAAGTGCTGACAACATTAACCGTACTGATAACTGGAACAAGTGCTGACAACATTAACCATACTGATAACTGGAACAAGTGCTGACATTAACCATACTGATAACTAGAACAAGTGCTGACAACATTAACCATACTGATAACTAGAACAAGTGCTGACAACATTAACCGTACTGATAACTGGAACAAGTGCTGACAACATTAACCATACTGATAACTAGAACAAGTGCTGACAACATTAACCGTACTGATAACTGGAACAAGTGCTGACAACATTAACCATACTGATAACTAGAACAAGTGCTGACAACATTAACCATACTGATAACTAGAACAAGTGCTGACAACATTAGCCATACTGATAACTAGAACAGGTGCTGACAACATTTACCATACTGATAACTAGAACAAGTGCTGACAACATTAACCGTACTGATAACTAGAACAAGTGCTGACAACATTAACCGTACTGATAACTAGAACAAGCGCTGACATTAACCATACTGATAACTAGTACAAGCGCTGATAACATTAACCATACTGATAACTGGAACAAGTGCTGACATTAACCATACTGATAATTGGAACAAGCGCCGACAACATTAACCATACTGATAACTGGAACAATCACTGACAACATTAACCATACTGATAACTTCAACAATCACTGAGAACATTAACCATACTGACAACTGGAACAAGCGTTGACAACATGTTTGTGTAGTTTAAGACAAAGGTCTCATTGGTCTCTGAAAGTTTTGAATTTGATTTGGGCTGTGCAATATCCTAATTTACCATTTTTACCGAGGAAATTTTGATATTATTTTCCATATACCTTGTAAATGTCTCTCCTGATTCCCTTCAAAGTTTCGGTTGCAATATTCAACTGCGTTATCAACTTATGCCACACTCTGCACTACTCCAGTCGCTTGCACTGAGGTAGAGTGGGCTGGGGTGTGCAATACGGGGATACCTTCCTCGGATCACGCACCAACAGAAATACATCTAGCTACTGTTGCCATTATTTTCAAATTTTCTTTCCTCTATCTCTCCTAGTTCCGCATCTCTCTCACTTAACCGAATCCTGACAGGTATATCAGGTGAGGGAAGAGAGACTTGAGATTCGGAAATGACCGCCGTTAAACTGTTTGCAGAGAGAGAGAGAGAGAGAGAGAGAGAGAGAGGAGCGAGAGAAGGAAGGGGAAGCAGAAGAGTAGTGGTGGTAACGGCAGCAGGGAGAATATTTGGGGAGGAACTGGGAGAGGGGGAAATAGAGAGTTTATGGACCAGGAGAGAGTGAGTGGCCGCGTGGGGAATGCAATTTTGATGTTGGAGGAAGCCAAAGTGGGGAGGGAGGGGAAGAGGGAGTAGGGGAGGACAGAGAGAAGGGGAAGAAGAGAGTAAGGAAAGAGACAAAACAGAAGTGAATTAAAAGATAAACCAAGGAAGGAAGATAAAAAGGATAAGGTGTGTGTTGTAGTCAGTGAAGAAACTCGTGATCACCGTGGGTAAGGAAGTTGAAATGTGCTTATTCACACAACTGTGCTTTTCTAGGGCTGAACTCCAGTTTCTGGGCCGCGCGTATTCTTTAACCGACGTCTGGAAAGTCTCTTAACCCCCTCCCCTCCCACAGAAGCTCTTGCCATTTCCATGTATAGTGATGGATGTGTTCAGTAGTGTGCCACTCTCAACAAGACTTATATCTCCACTTTGGTTGATGTTCTATCATCCTGGTATGTGTGTTTTATATGGCTGTATTACCTAGCTACGTTTGCGGTTGTTTAAATCTAGCCCTTGGTACCATATTTTTAACTTAAGATTGAATGGCGCTATTAATGTGTATTTACAAATCTGTGATGGTTGTAGCCTCTACTATGTCTTCGGCTCCAATACAGTTCAATATTGATACTGAAGGAATGCTTCCTAGCGTCTCCATGTCGTGCAAGTCCCAGTCACCTAGTCTCTGGAATAATTTCTGTATCGTGACCATGTTTTCTCATGTTCTCTGTTCTACTAGAGACGTGTGCTTAAATTCGTTCAATCTTTCTTGTATGCGTCTTGTTTCTTTCTTATTGTTAGTACGAGTCTGGTGCTCTCACTTTTCTATTTTGATTTTTTTTTCTGATTGGCTCTACACTGGAGCTGCACACTCGAATACTGGTCTTGCATGTGAGGTGAATACACTTCTGATATGTTTTGTGTTCTTTGGGAAACGGTTGATATGTTTGCTCCCATGTTTTTTTCCTTGTCACTGAGGTTTTTTTTTATACACAGAAGGGGCGCTACCCTTGATCTCCTCTTACCTTGTGACACTTTATTTTACTTCGCCTCTGTTAAAGATGAAGTCTAGTAAACATTTGTTTTACAAGTCTTGATCTTCATATTTCACAATGTCAAGAAAATAAATGATGTAAAACTACTATTTAACAAAACAAGTATTATGAGGCTCTTTGGTGGTCTCTCAGAAACAGTATTATGAGGCTCTTTGGTGGTCTCTCAGAAACAGTATTATGAGGCTCTTTGGTGGTCTCTCAGAAACAGTATTATGAGGCTCTTTGGTGGTCTCTCAGAAACAGTATTATGAGGCTCTTTGGTGGTCTCTCAGAAACAGTATTATGAGGCTCTGGTGGTCTCTCAGAAACAGTATTATGAGGCTCTCTGGTGGTCTCAGAAACAGTATTATGAGGCTCTGGTGGTCTCTCAGAAACAGTATTATGAGGCTCTTTGGTGGTCTTTCAGAAACAGTATTATGAGGCTCTTTGGTGGTCTCTCAGAAACAGTATTATGAGGCCCTCTCGTGGTCTCTCAGAAACAGTATTATGAGGCTCTTTGGTGGTCTCTCAGAAACAGTATTATGAGGCTCTGGTGGTCTCTCAGAAACAGTATTATGAGGCTCTGGTGGTCTCTCAGAAACAGTATTATGAGGCTCTCTGGTGGTCTCTCAGAAACAGTATTATGAGGCTCTCTGGTGGTCTCAAACAGCATTATGAGGCTCTTTGGTGGTCTCTCAGAAACAGTATTATGAGGCTCTCTGGTGGTCTCTCAGAAACATTATTATGAGGCTCTGGTGGTCTCTCAGAAACATTATTATGAGGCTCTCTGGTGGTCTCTCAGAAACATTATTATGAGGCTCTCTGGTGGTTTCTCAGAAACATTATTATGAGGCTCTCTGGTGGTCTCTCAGAAACATTATTATGAGGCTCTCTGGTGGTCTCTCAGAAACATTATTATGAGGCTCTCTGGTGGCCTCTCAGAAACATTATTATGAGGCTCTCTGGTGGTCTCTCAGAAACATTATTATGAGGCTCTGGTGGTCTCTCAGAAACATTATTATGAGGCTCTCTGGTGGTCTCTCAGAAACATTATTATGAGGCTCTCTGGTGGTCTCTCAGAAACATTATTATGAGGCTCTCTAGTGGTCTCTCAGAAACAGTATTATGAGGCTCTTTGGTGGTCTCTCAGAAACATTATTATGAGGCTCTCTGGTGGTCTCTCAGAAACATTATTATGAGGCTCTGGTGGTCTCTCAGAAACAGTATTATGAGGCTCTCTTGTGGTCTCTCAGAAACATTATTATGAGGCTCTCTGGTGGTCTCTCAGAAACATTATTATGAGGCTCTCTGGTGGTCTCTCAGAAACATTATTATGAGGCTCTCTGGTGGTCTCTCAGAAACATTATTATGAGGCTCTCTAGTGGTCTCTCAGAAACATTATTATGAGGCTCTCTGGTGGTCTCTCAGAAACATTATTATGAGGCTCTCTGGTGGTCTCTCAGAAACATTATTATGAGGCTCTCTGGTGGTCTCTCAGAAACATTATTATGAGGCTCTCTAGTGGTCTCTCAGAAACATTATTATGAGGCTCTCTGGTGGTCTCTCAGAAACATTATTATGAGGCTCTCTAGTGGTCTCTCAGAAACATTATTATGAGGCTCTCTGGTGGTCTCTCAGTTGGCAGTCTTGAAGTCTATAAAGATCATGAGGTACTTTATTATACTATTTGTCTTTGTGTTTCGCTCAGCCTTGGGAAACTCAACGTTACGTTTTTCATTCTGATGTTCTCTCTCTCTCTCTCTCTCTCTCTCTCTCTCTCTCTCTCTCTCTCTCTCTCTCTTACACAATTACTCTATTTTCTGTCACTTTACTACACATTTTATTCGCAGAACTAGGTGACCATTGCAGCCTGCGACACTGGTTTTTGTTCCAGTGTTTCCCATACAGTGCCGTGTGCAGGGTTCCAGCAGGTTCATACTTCACAATCTCTTTCCATCTTTTATTTTTTTTGCTCACAGATTTGTGCTGGATGTCTTCCAGACGTCTATCAGATTTATTGAGCTCTTGTTGGTACTTTGTCCCACTATAGTTCTCTTATTCATCCCTTCAAAGGGATATCTTGAAAGGTTCTTGATTCAGGAAATTGAAGCTACCATTCCCTTTCGATCAATCCACATTACCTGCCATTCCCCAGGCGCTGTACGACGCAAACGGGTTTAGCTCTTCATAACCTTACATGTAATGTTTACCTGGAGAGGGTTTCGGGGGTCAACGCCCTCACGGCTCGGTCTGAGACTAGGCCTCATGGTGGATCAGGGTCTGATCAACCAGGCTGTTACTGCTGGCCGCACGCAAGCTGACGTACGAACCACAGCCCGGTTGGTCAGGTACTGACTTTAGGTGCCTGTCCAGTGCCTTCTTGAAGACAGCCAGGGGTCTATTGGTAATCCCCCTTATGTATGCTGGGAGGCAAGTGAACAGTCTTGGGCCCCTGACACTTATTGTGTTGTCTCTCACTGTACTCGTGGCGCCCCTGTTTTTCATCGGGGGAATGTTGCATCTCCTGCCGAGTCTTTTGCTTTCATAGGGAGCGATTTTCATGTGTAGGTTTGGTACCAATCCCTCCAGGACCTTTCAAGTGTATATTATCATGTATCTCTCTCGCCTGCGTTCGAGGGAATACAGATCAAGGACTTTCAACCGTTCCCAGTAGTTTAGGTGCCTTATAGTACTTATGTGTGCCGTGAAAGTTCTTTGTTAACTCTCCAGGTCTGCAATGTCGCTAGCCTTGAAGGGGTCGTTAGTGTACAGCAGTACTCCAGCCTAAAGAGCACAAGCGACTTGAAGAGAACCATCATGGGCTTGGCATCCCTAGTTTTGAAGGTTTTCATTATCCATCCTATCATTTTCCTAGCGGATGAGGTAGATACATTGTTGTGGTCTTTGAAGGCGAAATCCTCTGACATTATCACTCTCAGGTCTTTCACATTACTTTTCCGCTCTTTTGTATGGTTAGAATTTGTTGTATACCCTGGCACATTTTTAAATTCTTCAAGTTTCCCATATCTGTTTGTCAAAGATTCTGTTTAAAAATTTAGGGAATTATGTTCGTTATCTTCCAGACGTCTTTTTGTTTTATTCAAGATTATTACAAGATGCTTCATTCTGAATTCCATCGAGTGCAGTACGGGTGAGTCGGTAGATGCTGCTTACCGGGAAATGAACGGGCGGTTGCCGAGGCAGAGGCTGCTGTAACGAGGATACTCTGCAGTAAACTTTTACCTTACAGTGACTTCATAGATCATATTCACAGATAAGTCCTAGGTGAATGGGAGGCCTGGTGGGCCCTGCAGAATGGGAACAGGTTATACAAGGTACGGCAGGACGTGGGTGCTTGGCTCTCTTCGTTCAACAGGAATCATAACTTTGAGGTGAATCTCTGTCGACTGAGGACCAGACACACACATCTCAGCTGTGGCAACCTGATCACAGGTGCTGCTGTCCCTCTCCGTGTAACTTAAGCCCTGCTGCCCGTGGATCATATTTTAAGTTTATCCTCGGTTTTCTGCCTTCATCATGGTTTGTACAGTTACCGAAGCCCCTGCAGGGACTTTTAGGAGTTTTTTAGCATTAGTAACTTAATGAAAGCTTACTGAATGTTGAGTATTTTAATCTGGTATGATTATTATTATTATTATTATTATTATTATTATTATTATTATTATTATTATTATTATTATTATTATTATTATTATTATATTTATTATAAAAAAGAAGCGCTAAACCATAATCTGGTATGAGAATATTTGTGTTCATTTTTTTTTATTCGCCGGTACTCTCCCGGCCCGGGTCTTTTCCAAGTAGTGGTGACCCGGCCTTGGCTCCCTATCTGGGGAGTATCTCGAGACCTAAGTCTCCCATGGGAGGAGGTACAAGTACCTCCTCATCTTTGGGACCAACTGTCCCCAGGCGTAGCCACAGTCCCCGCAGGGAGAAGCTAGGCCTCTGGTCTGCCATCTGCCCCGCCCCAAAGGGGCTCGTGGGGATGGCAGTCTTATGAGCTGCAGGTGGTAGCAAGCTTTTGTGTTCATTGTTTATGTTCGTTACTTTCATTGTTTATTGATTTCATCCTTGTTTTTACTGCGTTGTGTATATTTTGTTGATGCATGTAAGTGCTGAGCGAAGTACGTGGTTAGTGTATTTCTTAAATATCACGACTACGAGTGAACACTGCTGCCTACAGTCATGTGTCCTTAATTAACACCGTCCTGCCTGCGGCTGCCACCGTCTTGCATGCCTCTACAACCGTCTTGCATGCCTCCACCACCGTCTTGCATGCCTCTACAACCGTCTTGCATGCCTCCACCACCGTCTTGCATGCCTCTACAACCGTCTTGCATGCCTCTACAACCGTCTTGCATGCCTCCACCACCGTCTTGCATGCCTCTACAACCGTCTTGCATGCCTCTACAACCGTCTTGCATGCCTCCACCACCGTCTTGCATGCCTCCACAACCGACTTGTAGGTCATTCTTTGCAGGTTAACTCAAAACCTTAACCTACCATACATATACTGAAGTATTGCCAACACCTTCACACTAGTTCAGTATTTACCTTGGCGTCCTTCTAAATTACGCCATATATATATATATATATATATATATATATATATATATATATATATATATATATATATATATATATTATATATATATATTATATATATATATTATATATATATATATATATATATATTATATATATATATATATATATATATATATATATATATTATATATATATATATATATATATATATATATATATATTATATATATATATATATATATATATATATATATATATATATATATATATATATATATATATATATATATATATATATATATATATATATATATATATATATATATATATATATATATATATATATATATATATATATATATATATATATATATATATATATATATATATATATATATATATATATATATATATATATATATATATATATATATATATATATATATATATATATACTAAAACGGGAAAATACGCAGGCACTGTCACACCACTTACCGCACAAGCCAAACTGATCATTATATCGCTTAATTTTTGAGACTCGTTAAAGCAGACTAAAAAAAATAAACGGGCCGAACGTCACTGGGAACCAGAATGTCCATTTTCTCTTCCGACTGTGAAAACATTTCTCCCGGGAACTCGCCAATTTCGTTTATGGGAGGACCGGAGCGGTCAGCCAGCTGTTGAATCATTCACGCCTCTTGTGAAAACGTGGCACGAGAGAGAGAGGAAGAAGAGAGAGAGAGATAGAAAGAGAAAGAAGAGTGAGTGTGAGTCATATTTTAAAACACTGGTAACACTATCTATTAGAGAAACTTGATAAAAGCTCTGGAGCGAGAAAACTCAAAATGACACATGTTGACTAAATCGACAAATGGTTTATATGGATGTGTTGTGGCGCTTGTGAGGGAAATTACCCCGGAAGGTAAGAGATGGGCAGACTACGTGTGCTTGTATATCACATGATTCGTTGATTGAATGACCCATGGAAAACAATTTATTTTTATTTATTTATTTATTATAAATTTGTGCACACATACAGAGGTACAAAAAAAAATACAGATAAGAGCAGTATGCCAAAGCCACTTATACTATGCATAGCATTACGGGCTGGCTTAAAATTAACTTAAGATTAACTAAGCAATGATGAAGTCAGTGATAAAACATTAATGTAAACAGATTACTATAAAGCACAAGTGAGTATTACAAAGACAGGTCATATGAAGGATTCTGTTAGGTAGTGTATTTAAAAAATAATAAAGTTAGATTCGGTTTTAGGTTTAACATTTATGTGATATAATTGTGAGAAACATTTAAGATATACAATTTATAAGGTTCAGTTATTCAGTATTTATTTGGTTTTGGGTGAGTAAGTGATCTTTGAGTAGAGACTTGAATTTATAAACAGGTAGTGTTTCTTTTATATTTACAGGTCGAGTAACGTTTTGTTTGGTCTCTGGTTATGTGACCCATTCTGTACTGTTTTTCATATTGGTGTTTTGTATTTATGGATTTGAGAATGCTGGGTGTTAGCCAGGGACTGTTCAGTCTCTTTGCTGTCATCTGTTTAGTTTTTTTAGGGCAGTGCTTGTTATAGAGGTATTGGGTCTTTTTTAGAAAATTATTAATACATTCGTCAATATCTGTATAGATTTCTAGCTCAGTGTGCCAATCAATGTTTGCTAATGCTGTTGTGAAGTTATTAATGGCTGCCTCATTGTGAAGTCTGAAGGTGACTTTAGTAGTGTCTTGGGGTAGTTTACCAAGAGTTGTTATGAGGAAAGTAGGGTAGTGGTCTGTGGTATTATCTGTAATTATGCCTGATTTTAAAGGGGATATGGTGTTGGTCCAGATGTGGTCAAGTAGGGAAACACTAGTCTCTGTAACTCTTGTAGGTTTTGTTACTGTTGGTAGTAACATACAGTTACTCATTGTGTTTGTGAATTCAGTAACGTGTGGGTCCTGGTCTTGCAGGAGATTTATATTGAAGTCACCTGAGAGTAGTAAGTGATCTTTGTTCATGCGTGCATCAGTTATCATACTTCCTAGATTTTGACTAAATTGGCTAATGTTTGACTGTGGAACTCTGTAGATGTTTATCAATGTGAGAGGTTTTTGTAGGTATTTGGATTTGAATTTGGCTATTATATATTCCCCATGTTCATCCCTTGTGCAAGTATTAGTGATACATTCTAGTTGGTCTGAGTAGTATATGGCTGTGCCACCCCCTTGTTGGTCTGGCCTACAGTTGTGTATGGCTGTGTAACCAGGAATGGCATAGACATCTGTACTATCAGGCTTTAGCCAGGTTTCAGTTAGTGTAATGATGGACATATTGGCATGTAAGGAATTTAGTAATGCTATGAGGTCATCGTAATGCTTGCTTAAAGATCTGATATTGTAGTTAAAGATAGTTATGTTGTTGTTGGCACTGAGAAGTGCCTTTGATTGTTCTGCAGTGTAGTAATTACAGTAACTGTTTGATTCATTTAAGTCATTAAATAAGAGGTTGGTATCAGGATCAATGCTTGTAATCATAAGATTTGTAGTGAATCTATAGTTAGAATTAAGTATAAAACAAAGTAAATAGTCTTAAGCTAAAAAAGAGCACCTGAATTATTTAACAAATGTAAAATAATGAGCTAAGGGACTAATACAAATAAAGTGATGATCATATAATAGTACTTGGGAATATGATAGTAGGTAGTACTATAAAGGTAATTTTTTAAAGTTAGAATTATAGTTTAAAATTATAATAAAAAGGGACTAATATAGGTTGTGGTGAACAATAAAGTGGTAATCAAATAAATGAGCTTTGGAATATAATGGCAAAATTGTGAGCTTATTCTACTTTAGCACCTGAGAATAGCACCTTGATTATTTTAACAGTTGTGGATATATAAACTAGGATAGTTATATAAAGCTAAAATAAAGGAGAAAATATATAAGGGACTAAAATTAAGTAATGGTAAGCAAAGTTAAATGGACAGATGGTAGGAATTATAATATAAACTTATAATATAAAAATACAATTTGAAATGGTACTTGCAATTGCACTAGAGTTTGGTATAGGTTGTTGACAAGATCAAGATTATAACTATAGATTTAAATTGACATTTATTAAAATGTGGTAGTGGGTCAGTGTGACTGGGCCGCCCTTGACGGTCGCGTCTTGAAGCTGCCGAAGGCTTCTTGATCCAAGGTATAGGAGCTACCCTCTTCCCTGGACCAAACCTAATTACCCACAACTCCTCCCATTCATCAGGCACTGAATGGGCCTTGTAGATTTGGCACTTCCCTATGAAGGTAAATGAGAGGCAACTACAGCAATAGAACATTTATTATGAGATCTCTCTCACTGGCTGCTTTGTCAGTGCAATATAGAGGGAAGACAAGGTCAGGTTTAGAACTCGTGGATGGTCGAGGGAAGACAAGGTCAGGTTTAGAACTCGTGGATGGTCGAGGGAAGACAAGGTCAGGTTTAGAACTCGTGGATGGTCGAGGGAAGACAAGGTCAGGTTTAGAACTCGTGGATGGTCGAGGGAAGACAGTCAGGTTTAGAACTCGTGGATGGTCGAGGGAAGACAGATTTAGAGCGCGTGGATGGTCGAGGGAAGACAGTCAGATTTAGAGCGCGTGGATGGTCGAGGGAAGACAGTCAGGTTTAGAACTCGTGGATGGTCGAGGGAAGGCAAGGTGAGGTTTAGAACTCGTGGATGGTCGAGGGAAGGCAAGGTGAGGTTTAGAACTCGTGGATGGTCGAGGGAAGACAAGGTGAGGTTTAGAACTCGTGGATGGTCGAGGGAAGACAGTCAGGTTTAGAACTCGTGGATGGTCGAGGGAAGGCAAGGTGAGGTTTAGAACTCGTGGATGGTCGAGGGAAGACAAGGTCAGGTTTAGAGCGCGTGGATGGTCGAGGAAAGACAAGGTCAGGTTTAGAGCGTGTGGATGGTCGAGGGAAGACAGTCAGGTTTAGAACTCGTGGATGGTCGAGGGAAGACAAGGTGAGGTTTAGAACTCGTGGATGGTCGAGGGAAGACAAGGTGAGGTTTAGAACTCGTGGATGGTCGAGGGAAGACAAGGTCAGGTTTAGAACTCGCGGATAGTCGAGGGAAGACAAGGTGAGGTTTAGAGCTCGTGGATGGTCGAGGGAAGACAAGGTGAGGTTTAGAGCGCGTGGATGGTCGAGGGAAGACAAGGTCAGGTTTAGAGCGCGTGGATGGTCGAGGGAAGACAGTCAGGTTTAGAACTCGTGGATGGTCGAGGGAAGACAAGGTGAGGTTTAGAACTCGTGGATGGTCGAGGGAAGACAAGGTGAGGTTTAGAACTCGTGGATGGTCGAGGGAAGACAAGGTCAGGTTTAGAGCGCGTGGATGGTCGAGGGAAGACAGTCAGGTTTAGAACTCGTGGATGGTCGAGGGAAGACAAGGTGAGGTTTAGAACTCGTGGATGGTCGAGGGAAGACAAGGTGAGGTTTAGAACTCGTGGATGGTCGAGGGAAGACAAGGTCAGGTTTAGAGCGCGTGGATGGTCGAGGGAAGACAAGGTCAGGTTTAGAGCGCGTGGATGGTCGAGGGAAGACAAGGTCAGGTTTAGAACTCGTGGATGGTCGAGGGAAGACAGTTGGTTTAGAACTCGTGGATGGTCGAGGGAAGACAAGGTGAGGTTTAGAACTCGTGGATGGTCGAGGGAAAACAAGGTCAGGTTTAGAACTCGTGGATGGTCGATGGAAAACAAGGTGAGGTTTAGAACTCGTGGATGGTCGAGGGAAGACAAGGTGAGGTTTAGAACTCGTGGATGGTCGAGGGAAGACAAGGTCAGGTTTAGAGCGCGTGGATGGTCGAGGGAAGACAAGGTCAGGTTTAGAGCGCGTGGATGGTCGAGGGAAGACAAGGTCAGGTTTAGAGCGCGTGGATGGTCGAGGGAAGACAGTCAGGTTTAGAACTCGTGGATGGTCGAGGGAAGGCAAGGTGAGGTTTAGAACTCGTGGATGGTCGAGGGAAAACAAGGTGAGGTTTAGAACTCGTGGATGGTCGAGGGAAAACAAGGTGAGGTTTAGAGCGCGTGGATGGTCAGCGCCTGAAGCAAATATCAAACACTGATGGTTCTTGATCGCTGTTTTGTCGGGGTCATGTTAATGCTGGTGAGAGCCCAGGCAAGCTAAAACTACCAGTGTTCTGACTAACTTGACTGTATTAGACGTGACAATCTACTTTGACTTCAGACACACTCGCCTTTGTAAATGATTTTCCTTAATGACCAGTGTGGCTTTATCCCGAGTCATGAGGTGTTCATGGGAATTTTGGTGTATGACATAAGCATTAACTATCCCTTCAACGTACATACTTCCGCTCTTTCAGTGTTCCACTAACAGCTGTGATGGACTCGTTAAGTTTAGTGTATTTCTTCTTCACAAGATCCTTGATGGTAGTGGAGTTGACAGGCGAGTGATTCTTCCTAAAGATGCTTAAGGCTCTCCTACAATGGTTGATGAAAGGGGGAATATGAAGCCGAGTGAACACCTGGTGAATGTAGGAAGGCTCCTCCTTCAGGAGCTCGTGGCTGGAAATATTTTCAGCTCTCAGGAACAATGACCACACTTGTCTTACTTCTAGACTCATGTTGTGAGTAAAAGTGTAACAAATCGTCCTTGTTGGCTAGTTTCCGATTAACTTTAAAGGTAAGCTTATCTCAGAATGTACTAAGCAGGATATTCAGGAACGAAAGTTTATCAACTTGTTCCTCATCCTTGGTGAACTTGTGCACTTATGAACTTGTGAACTTATCCAGTTAGCGTAACCATGTCACTCCTGGAGGTGGGCAACCCACAACACTCTGCCACCATCTGCTTTATATACAAATTAGCTAAAACGGCACTTGAGGAGCAAGCTCAAAGTAAAAATATTATATAATCTGTAACATATATTTCTTGTGCCTAATTAGCCGAATTTGCCAGTAAGTTTATTCAGGTAGTTAGGCTGAATATTCAATTAGGCTGAACTTCTCTAAAAAATAGACATTTCCAAAATTTTCTTTTATATATTAATAGATATATATTTTCATTTAAAATAATGTTAATTTTTGCCAAACAAACTTAGGGTGTAATGAGAGAAGAGTTGAAGGAAGGAGAAAGAGAATCAAGGCAGAAAAGTGACAGGGAAAAGAGGGAGAAGGAAAGTAAAAAAAATATGTAAAACTCAATACTGGAGAATTAGTGAGGCAGAGGATGGAAGGAGGAAGTAAAGAAGAAAGGAGCAGGAGAGAAAAAAACAAGAGGACGACGACACTGATGAGGAAGAGGAGAAAGAGGAAGTCGAGAAGGAAGTAAAGGAGGATGATGAGAAGGAAAGAAGGATAGGAATAGGGAATATTCAAGGTAGAGGAGAGAGAAATAGGGTGATAATTTGTGAGACAGAGTTTCCCCCCCACAAGTGTCAGCTGCGGCCAAATATTTACATTGTCAAGGATGTTTCCCGGAAGACGCCACATTTACTTTTTACGCTCACTCTTCTGCGTATTGTGTTTTCTCTTGTTATATTCTGCGCTATTCTGTTGTGTTCTGAGCTGCTGCACTGTGAGCTGCTGCACTGTAAGCTGCTGCACTGTGAGCTGCTGCACTGTAAGCTGCTGCACTGTGAGCTGCTGCACTGTAAGCTGCTGCACTGTGAGCTGTTGCACTGTGAGCTGCTGCACTGTAAGCTGCTGCACTGTGAGCTGCTGCACTGTGAGCTGTAATGCTTTTGTGATACATGACACGGTTTTATCATTTAAAAGGGTTAACTTGTCACTACTAAATAATACGTGGAATTTAAACAAAAGATTCTTGAATCGATTATACGTGCATAGGTTAGTGAAGTGCACACTGCAGCGTGGTCATCTGGGGAGGGTCGAATATAGAATCGTGTGTGCGCCGTGGAATGCGTGATGCGCCGCTGTGAGACAAGCTCAGTAATGACTGGCAGGCACTTTTGATTGGCTTAGAATGAGGTGAATTCTCGTAGACTTGGCCACGAGGGATAGTGTCTGGAAAGTTATATAAGCTAGCGAGATACTCATTCAGTATCCTTTTTGGCTCATTGTCAAAATCTGGCTGCGGCCATTCCTAACGAGTCGAGTGACAGTGTCTTGACTGTAAGTCTCGGACGTTACTTTGTATGTAATCTTTCAAAAACCGTTACCACAATGATAGTAGAGTCGAGTCGAGTCGATTCATGAATACAGTGAGACCCATTGTTACGTCCATCATCTCTAGAGTATCATTGAGTGCGCTGGAAAAGCAATGCAGCTGGAGGATTTGATGAAATGAATACGCATTTCCTGGATTAACTGAATAAATTTAGAGAAAAAACAACAGTAGCGAGGAAAGTGACCCAGTGACTGTGGAGACTCCACACATTTGGTGTCAACACAGACTTATTCATTGACTCAAGTTACAGATCAAGTACAGATCAAGAACACCATCTTCTGGGACACATTCTAGATTAGTTCAATAAATCTGTTGTTGATGCTGTTAATCAAGATTTTAAATTCACAGGTTTTGCGTGTGGTGACGGTATTATGGTGGTGCTATTGTTATGGTGGTGCTGTGGTGGTATTATGTCGGTGTTTTTATGGTGGTATTATGGCTGTGCTATTATGATAATATTATGGTAGTGCTATTGTTATAGCGGTATTATGGAAGTACTATTGTTATAACGGTATTATGGAGATGCTGTTGTTATAACGGTATTATGGTGGTTCTATTGTTATGGTAGTATTAAGGTGATGCCATTGTTATGGCAGTACTGAGGTGGTGTTAGTGGTGGTGTGTTGCCAGGGTGAAGGTCCAACCTGTATGGTGAGTCGCGTTGCGTCACCAACAAACTGGTCAATTTAGCGTGGTGACACCTGTCACTTGTAAAATGACTCGTGAAATTGGAGCGAGGTAAATGTGTATTGTGATACATCACCCACACGTCAGTTTGTGTCAGGTAATGCCACGCTGCCTTCCACGCTTTTGAATGTGACCTGATGAGCGTGACACTGATGATTATGACATTAGGAACATGACTGATAACGGTAACTTTACATGGCTTAACTCTTGTATTATATGGCGCCCTAACAGATGAACAGATAATATTGTTTCTTCAGAGAAGGCAGCCCGAGTGTTTCTTCAGAGAAGGCAGCCCGAGTGTTTCTTCAGAGAAGGCAGCCAGAGTGTGAGGCATGACAGCCTCTCGCGGGGTGGGAGACTTGCTGGCCATGGAGGGCAGCCATCCTGACCACGTTATAACTTTCGACAAGAGCAAGGGTTGCTACGTGAGCCGTAGCGTTGGTGTGCTCTTAGGCGTCTTCTTCGTCAGTGCTCTGGTAGTCACGGGGCTCCTAGTCTTTTACTACGCCCCTCAGAAGAGAGACCTCCACCACGAGTCTCTCTTGCTCTCCAGCACTCAGGTAACACAGGTTAGTCTGGAATCATAAATACATTCATTAGAATGTTTTATCTG
Organism: Cherax quadricarinatus; assembly: GCF_038502225.1. Classification (NCBI taxonomy): domain Eukaryota; kingdom Metazoa; phylum Arthropoda; class Malacostraca; order Decapoda; family Parastacidae; genus Cherax; species Cherax quadricarinatus. Next base: position 6,468,611 of record NC_091369.1, read on the forward strand.
GTTATAGTTTAGCATTTAAGCCATACGGTAACTAATTACTCTCCTTCAACAGTCAACAGAGAGGAAACCCATTATGGGTAGGAGGCGGAGCAGCAATTCCACCAAGATACCTGCGTCTGCCAGGTCCAACGGCACCAACAAACGCCTTGCAGGTAGCAGAACCAAGGTTACCAGTACCACGAGGGCACCCACCATACTCCTTAACACCACTACAGAGGCGCCTTTACACGAAGAGATGAATGTACGTCTTCCGAGAGCACTGAAGCCCCTCCATTACCTGGTCAAACTTCAGCCTTTCATCAGCGGAAACTTCAGCATCTTGGGCTACGTGGAGGTGGAGATGGAGGTACTGGAGCCAACCTTCAATATCACTCTCCACATCGCAGATATCATCACCAAGAATGAAACTATAAGGGCGAGTAACGCTATTTTCTTGCGCCGAATGGCACAGATTAAAGACTGATGAAGCCACTCGTGGCAGAACTTTTCCTTAAATAGATTTCAGTTGTACACAGTATCCTTTTCCACACGGATTTATAGTTTCACATAATTTAGGTCATTAGTGATTGTTTAACACATTTTAGCTCTTTTAACAGTACCGTGTATTAGCATACATTCACTGAGAGAAATAGACGCATTTTAGACATGACCGCCAGTACTTCAGTGAATTAGCAAACTCCTAGCCTTAACTGTTTATTGATGACAAAAATAACTGAGAAAACGTCAAATTTCAAAAATCTATTTTTATTAGCGTCAGTTTCGACATATTTTTTTTATTTTGTAGCAGAAATGCAGAGGTCACTAATCCCTATAACAGTAATGACCTTTGTTGCATTTGTATTTTTATATTTATTCTGATGCAAATAGCTTTTAAGTATCATAAAATATTGAACAACGTTCAATAATAGCTTTACAACTACCAATGATTTTGTCTTTATAATACATAAATTTTCTCTAACTTGTAAGTACGTGTGTGTTGCAGGTGGCTGCAGTGGGTGATTTAGAAGGTCTTGGTTTAAAGGTGAGAAAACATGAGTACGACCCTGAGCGACAGTTCTACGTGGCCCACCTGGAGGAGGCGCTGCAGCAGAGCCACAAGTATGTCCTCTCTATGGAGTTCCTGGGTTACCTCAATGACCAGCTTCACGGCTTCTACCGTTCCAATTACAGGGATGCTGATGGTACCGAGAAGTGAGTTGATAATATAAAGACCAGTAAAGGCACATTGATAACTCTGGATTTTATTTTAAATCTCTGGACTCTGCCTTGAAATGTAAATAAACCCAACATATCACTCAAATTTCTTGAATAATTTTTGACAATCGTAGTAGCCTAATAAAATTTGAAATAGAAATTTGTTGCTCGAAATCCAAATGTCAGTAGTTGATTTTTACTCTCCCATTTTTTTTTTTAAATTTTAGTGGCCTTTTCAGTATTTTTTGAGAGAGTGAGTCATGTAGGGAGTACCATTCGATGATTAATAAAAAGGGTTAGGAAATATCGTATGTCTGGAACTAGGGCATGAATCCTATTTACGGATACCGAAAGGGTTCAATGACTAGTGTAACTATTATATCAAGAAGAATTATTTGCAGAGAGGGGTGAGTGAAGGCTTAATGTCTGTGGAGAGGGCGAGTGAAAGATGTAATGTTTTGGTAAATGAATGGAAGGGGTGTAATTATAGGAAGGGGAAAATTCAGTATGATTAGTTCTAAATAGACAAAATAAGTCTCACTTCACTGATGAATTTACTGCAACATTTGACATTTCCAAACTATGTAAATGTCAATGAAAATGGCTAATGAGATGGAATATTTTACCCGAGGCACTTAACGCTGAAGTAGCTTCGTCATGTGTTGGGAAGTGTGATGGCCCAGTCCTTCTGTGAATACTGGATATTAGCTTTTGAAGTTGATTAATAGAGTTTAAAGCCTTTCGACCACACGAAGATCTAATCATTAAGGCTGCATGCATAATATATATATATATATATATATATATATATATATATATATATATATATATATATATATATATATATATTATGCATGCAGCCTTAATGATTAGATCTTCGGGCTGCTAGGCTTTGAATCGATATGCAGCGTTGAATGACCCTAGTAGGTTTAGCGCTTCCTTTGGATTATAATAATAAAAATTTGAATCGATATTCTAGTTAATATAATAATTTGTAAGAATAATGATTTAACAAAATGCAAAAATTTTCCCTGTCTTTTTGCATTATTATTTATAATGGGCAATCACTAAACTCGTATAGATCACTCAGCGTCTTTGCAATGAGAGTTAATCAGGTTTGATACGAGGGGAGGGTATCTCCAGTTCCCTAGATCAAGAGCCTTTCATCATAAACACACATCAGTTAATGGGCATTTTCATTTTTTTTTCTAATTTGTGTACCTCATTGGATATAACTCTACCTCTTCCCCCATCCCCATAATTCCACTTAAATAAACATTGTTGCTTAAATGATATTTTATAATTTTGTATAAATGCGTCTGATACCAATAAATAATATCATGACAGGACTCTGGCAGTGACACAGTTCCAGGCGACGGACGCTCGTCGAGCCTTCCCTTGCTTTGACGAGCCGAGTCTGAAGGCTACCTTTGAGGTGTACCTGGCCCGCACCACCAACATGTCCTCTATATCAAACATGCCCATCATTGAGACTATACCTATGTGAGTATCTCACCTCATAGTTCAGTGTGTGTGTTCTGTGTCAATATTACACTTCACAGTTCAGTGTGCATGTCTAGTGTAAGCATGGCGCCTCATGTAGGTGTCCGAGACGTGATCGATTTAATATTACACCAATCATTATAGTACTATAAATATTTCTCATGAGTAATCTAATGAGTAGCAGTAACACTACTGGATTAAGAAACAATTCAAAGCTAACCACCAATTAGAAACGGAAACCAGACAACGTTTCGATCCGTCCTGAACTAATATTATAGTAGAACGACTTGAAAATGCTGAGGAGGGTAACTCATTACGACTGTGACCTGATATAAACGTAAATAGTTCATTACTGCTGTAACTTGTTCAGCTATCAAAACTTCGTGGCTCAGTCCCTGGACCCATTATATACTTCTGTAATCTTTTGACTGCCGCCCAAGGGATGGGTATGGGGTACATAATAAAAATATTAAACTAAACTCAGGAGGGACTGAAGCATTCCTATTTTGTGTTCTATAAACTGTTTAATTTGATTAAACATAAACTCATCACCGTTATCAGTCAATTGAAGAGAAATACACTGAATTTATAAAGATTAATCTTTTTTTTATAAAAAAAGAATTTGATGAAAGTGTCATAGCGCTTAATTGTATATATAATACTATTGATGAATGTTGTTTATATTTAAATTAATAGGACTAGAGTGATTAATAAGTTACTTGGGTTATCATAGGTAATTTACACATGTTACTACGTATGTTAATTGTACTTATGTGTACTTGTACCTAAATAAAGTTACTTACGGTACAGGGAGGAGGAGGGATGGGTCTGGGACCACTATGATACCAGTGTACCCATGTCAACCTATCTGGTCGCCTTCGTGGTGTCAGACTTTGCCAGCCTCACTACTACCACTGCCAACAACCACACTGTCTTCAGAGGTAAGTACTTGCCTTGTTGTTGCTATTATTATTATTATTATTATTATTATTATATTTCTGGGTAAGGTCTATATCTGTAGATGACTCACGAAATCGTAATGACACGATTGCAAACAAACCATACCACGGGAAGATTTGAACCCGCGGTCAGAGAGTCTCAAAACTCCAGACCATCGCGTTAGCCACTGGACCAGCTAGCCACAATAAGATTCGTCCAACTAGGTATATTTCTACACCATAGGAAGGTTAGCATAGGCACCACTGTGACCAAATATACCTAGTTGGACGAATCTTATTGTGGCTAGCTGGTCCAGTGGCTAACGCGACGGTCTGGAGTTTTGAGACTCTGACCGCGGGTTCAAATCCCGCCCGTGGTATGGTTTATATCTGTAGATCATACAGCACTTTGGGAATGGGAAGTAATCAGGTTTGATCCATCAAAGAGGAGGGCGACCCTAGTGTCGTGGTTCCAGAACCCCCCTCTTCCCCAACAAACAGCATAACGGTTCTTGTATTGTTGGGTGTTGTCCTTATTATGTTGTGATGTGTTGACACTGTTTTAATCTGTTAATGCTATACTGCTGTCATATGTTACTACGAACATTTAGGGACCGTAACTGAAGGTATTTGAGTTGAAAGCTTTTTACTTAAAGAAATCTTCAACATTTCTTGGAACATTGGTAGTGAATAATTATTTAATAAAATTTATCAGTTAATTTACACATGAAAAAGACTTTAGCAGAACACAATAGCAACTGCTAATAATTTTTGTGACATTTTCCTTCTGTAGGTACAGGAATGCACAAGTTCTCGGAAATTGTAATTTAATTTAGAATTTATAAAAAAATTATAAGCGTGTATACTGGAAAACTCGAGCTTGAAGCACTAAATATATGGTAATACTCTTATGTCCGGTTACCACAGTGTTGTTTCCTATTTTTAATTACCCATTTGAATTTGCTGGGAAAGGAGGGGAGGGGGAGGATAGAGCTCTGCTCCTTGGTCCCTCCTCTTAATTTTCAATCCACTGATATTATTGATCCTAATCAGGTGTATTTATTTTTAATTCGTGTATGAGTTCACCTCAGCTGTCATTGTTCAGCTTGTTCACTTATTGTGTCAGTGTGGGCACGGGAGCCGGCGCTGCAGCAGGCTGAGTACTCCAGGCTGGTTGGACCACCCATTCTCACCCACTTCGAGGATTACTTCAACCAGTCTTATCCACTTCCCAAGCAGGATATGATCGCTATTCCTGACTTCTCTGCCGGAGCCATGGAGAACTGGGGCCTCATAACTTACAGGTAAGCACCTTCAGGTCTTTGTAAACAAACATAGCTAACTGTACACCCATTACCTGCAGTCAAAAGTACTCGTAAGCTACATATAGATCCTCTAATTATATTCATGGAGATCTAAACTCGAAGGGGTTATACAGTGTCTGGGAATGGAAGGTATTAAAGTTTGATCCAAGGATGACGGAGAGTATATCCGTAAATTCTCTGAATTAGAGCACAGAGTTGTAGCTTTCACACTCAACTGGAGGATATATATCTGTCTAACTGATCTTACTTTTCAGTTCGTTACTTGTATAAAATATTTTTTATAACCTTCTTAGGGATGAGGAGATTAAGGAACTGCAGTATTAAGAAATGCTTTATATAAATATTGAAACATCACATTATCATAAAACTAATGTTATCTATATTTAGCCACATTGTCTAAAAATTGGAAAAACACATTTTAATGTGTATTTGCCAGAACATATTCTCAATGAAATCTCCAAGCCATTTAAGCATTATAATTTAATATACAATATATCGGACATTTATCCGGTTTAATGATTAAAATAATCTCTACCAAGTTTTAGAGATGACCTTAAACATTGCTATAGTATTTAAATTCCAAATTTGATAAAAAGTCGTATTAATTCGTATATTATTGCTATGGTGGAAATAATTTCTAAGGTTGTTAAGCATGATATGAATTTTTTATTTATGAAGATGGAGAAAGTATGGAAGGTGAAGCAGGAAAGACTGTGGAAGCAAGATCACCAGAATAAAACTATGGAAAATGACTTCAGAATTTATCTGCGTTGCTTTTTCTAAATGAGCGCCTGACAACTCTTGTAATTGAATGACTTTCTTGGAGCAAAAATGAAGTTAGATCTGGTAGGCAGGGTATTAGCGGCCTTAAAACACACATTGTCTGCGGTGGCCTTTGTCAAAAGAGACCATCAAAACATCAGCCCCAGTTCACAAAACATGATGCATTTATTATAATGAATTATTTGTTTATTACATGACTTGTAACTTGCATTGTGTTAAGAGTAGTAACTGATGTTTACCCTAGGGAGACGGCAATGTTGTATGACCCCAGGGTGTCTGCAGCCTCCAACAAGCAGTATGTGGTGGCAGTGGTCGCTCACGAGCTGGCTCACCAGTGGTTCGGAAACCTCGTCACCCCGCGCTGGTGGACCGACCTCTGGCTCAACGAGGGCTTCGCTTCCTACGTTGAGTACATCGGTATCAACCATGTGAGTCTTGCTGCCAGAAAAAAAAATTGTGTGTGGAGTATCTCGTTACATAACATAGCTTTTAGAATATAGATAATTGTTTACAATGTTTGATATTAGGAGCTAGGTTACGTCCAGGCGTCGCCCACACAATGCGAATGGACGTCTTCAAATCAAATGATGCACTCACAAATACGTCACACTACCGTGGCTGCAACAATTCATAACTAATCAAGACTTGATAACAGTCCGTCTCGTTACTCTTATCAAGCTGTTGAACCGATCACAGAACGAACAGACATTCAACATTCTCCTCTGGGATTAATTTAGATGAAGACTGCGAACCAACGTTTATTGATAAACAGACCATTTAAGAAACTAGTTCTATATATATACTTGATTGTTTACGAGATTCTCATGGGTTTTGGCACAAAGTATTTGAGAAAACAGTCCCCTCAAGGGAGGTTCTTGAAGCTGGTGAGGAGCTCTTGATCTAGGAAATTGGATCTGTGCTCTGGTTCCCTGAATTGAGTCTGAATACCTTCCATCCCCCCCACATGCGCTGTATAATCCTACAGGTTTAGCGTTCCCCCATGATTATAATAATAATAATGAGAAAATAGTCGGGGACAGTGGCAAATGCTAAAGCATGCGTCATCTAATTATATATTGACTTTAAAATTGCTGTTGTGGGTTAACTTGCCCATGGTGACCATTAAAATGTTAGTGCATGTTTTATGTGAAGATTCCGAACTAAACTGTAAATTACTTTCAGTAGAGTTCTTGGGACGGCGATGATGCGAGTGTAGTCAGTGATAACTGTTATTGTATCTGCCCTCATAGTTTAGTATATTCAAATTATAACAATAACACTTAAAAAATAATTTTATTGTAAAACTTTTTTGTCACTGAGTTTGTATGGTGTGACTCATACCGTCAGTTCTAGTATTTTAGCTTGCATGTGTTTTAGAGAGTGATAGGCACATTGGTGTGTGCAGGTGGAACCCACGTGGCAAGTGATGGAACAGTTTGTGCTCAATGAAGTACAGGTGGTGTTCAGTCTGGACAGCCTCGAGTCGTCACATCCCATAAGTATACCCGTTGTACACCCTGACGAGATCAGTGAACTCTTTGACAGGATCTCCTATGCAAAAGGTGAGAAGATGTGTGATATTAATTGAGGTAATTTCTCAGAAGCAAACGAGAACAATGTTTATATTGGAAATGAATCTAATGCTGTTATATTTATATTGTCATCGAAAATTAGTGGCACTGTACCAAACCTATTTTATGTAAAAATTAGAATTTTATTATTTTCCTCTTATGAAATTAATAAATTGTTAATGTAGAGGGCTCTTTCTCGCAACAGGAGCGTCCATAATCCGCATGATGAACCACTTCCTGACGGAGGACACCTTCAGGAAGGGGCTGAGCACCTACCTTGATGCCTTGTAAGTTTCATTGACCTCTGATAGTCTCAGCTTTACACTCTCTCCAACAGACAAAATGATAGCGCTTGTGTTGTTGATGTAATGTTTTGTTTTGATGCAGCAAGTATGGGAACGCTGAACAAGATGATCTGTGGGAACACCTTACACAGGCGGCTCACCAGGACGGCACGTTACCCCTCGATCTCACTGTCAAGACCATCATGGACACCTGGACCTTGCAGATGGGTTATCCTGTCATCACAGTGGAGAGAAGTCCAGACGGTACCTCCGCTTCTGTCTCTCAGGTGAGGTAACCAGGTGTGAGTGACAGTGCCTCTTCCATTTTTCTTTTGGTAAGATAATTAGATATTACTATGAGGTGACATAATGAGTGACACCATGGGAAGACGGATACCGCTTATTTTCACTCAACATGGGTGGAATTGTTTCCTCAGGCAGGCGTGATAATCGTACAATAATGGATCCTTTTTTTTTGGGGGGGGAGGGGTCCTTAAACCTGCCCTTAATGATTATCGACATGCAACTATTCTGTTTATTCTCAAATAATTGTAGTTTCCCTTCTTTTTTTTTGCTTTTCTTTTCTTAGTCTTGTTGCGGTTTGTGTTGGTCAGTAAACGCCAGAATTCTGTGCTAGTAAACTGCAGCTGTAGGTAACTAGGGCGCGTCCTGTCCTTAAGTAAATTGCACGTGTCCCGAAGAAGAAAACATGCACTTTTTTTTTTTTAATTTTAGCGTTTCGGTTTTTGATAATGTAAATTGTATTTTAATGTTACATTGACATTGTTATGGTTCTCTTGCACTTACAGGAGCGGTTCCTCTTAGTTAAGGAAGGTGACTTTAAGTCTTCCGAGGAGTATAAGTGGTGGGTGCCACTGACCTACACAGGTGGAGACGATTCCAACTTTAACGAGACTCGGGCCAAGGTCTGGATGAAGGATACGGAGACACTCATCACCATCCAGTCCCTGCCCACCAAGGACCACTGGGTCATCTTCAACCTGCAGGAGACGGGTTACTACAGAGTTAACTACGACAACCACAACTGGAACTTGCTCATCCAACAACTGCTAACAGACCACACGGTCATCGCTACCATCAACAGAGCTCAAATCATCGACGACGCCATGAACCTTGCTCGAGCAGGTGGGTGAGTCCTGGTTCTAGTTAGACACTGGTAATAACTCACCCCCCTCCACGGACACGCACATACACATACACACACATCACTGAGGTCCGGAGCTAATGTGAAAGAATATGATCATAGAAATACATAAAGATTGGAGCCCCGACTTCCCCGTTAGTATTTTTATGGCAAACGCAAAACCACACATATTCACGACACTGTTCACCGTGTAAGTCAAGCCCATATTGGAGTACGCAGCACCAGTATGGAGCCTACACCTGGTCAAGCACCTCAAGAAATTGGAGATAGTGCAGGGGTTTGCAACACGACTAGTCCCAGGCTAAGGTGTATGTCCTATGAGGAGAGGTTAAGAAACCTCTGCCTGATGGTACGGTAGACAGGAGGACGAGGGGAAAATATGATAACGACAGAAAATACTGAGAGGAATTGTTAAGGTGAACTGGGACAGTATGCTTCAGAGATGGGGAAATAGGAACAAGAGGGCACAGCTGGAAATTGAAAACTCAGATCGTTCAAGACTGTACACCGTGTATGTCAGGCCCATACTGGAGTATGCAACACCAGTTTGGAACCCACACCTGGTCAAGCATGTCAAGAAATTAGAGAAAGTGCAAATGTTTGCAACAAGGCTAGTTCCAGAGCAAAGGGTTAAAAGAAATCGGCCTGACGACACTGGAGGACAGGAGGGATAGGGGAGACATGATAACGACATACAGAATACTGCGAGGAATTGAAAAGGTGGAGAGACAGGATGTTCCAGAGATGGGACGCAGAAGCAAGGGGTCACAATTGGAAGTTGAAGACTCAGATGAGTCAGAGATATTAGGAAGTATTGCTTTAGTCATAGAGCTGTCAGGAAGTGGGAAGAGGGTCAACGTCCCCGCGGCCCGGTCTGTGACCCGGCCAGGAACCATACATAGTTTTAAGACAAAATATGATAAAGCTCATGGAGCAGGGAGAGGTCCTAGTAGCGATCAGTGTAGAGGCGGGGCCAGGAGATATGTCTCGACCCCTGCAACCACAAATGAGTACACATACAGGCTAGGAGAGTGAATCTTTTGGGCCAGGCGCTACATCCACATACAGATGAGTAAGTATAGGTGAGTGCACTGTGCACATAGTGAAGACACAGTACAGGTGAGTGCACTGTGCACATGGTGAAGGCACAGTACAGGTGAGTGCACTGTGCACATGGGAAAGGCACAGTACAGGTGAGTGCACTGTGCACGTGGTGAAGGCACAGTACAGGTGAGTGCACTGTGCACATGGTGAAGGCACAGTACAGGTGAGTGCACTGTGCACATGGTGAAGGCACAGTACAGGTGAGTGCACTGTGCACATGGTGAAGGCACAGTACAGGTGAGTGCACTGTGCACATGGTGAAGGCACAGTACAGGTGAGTGCACTGTGCACATGGTGAAGGCACAGTACAGGTGAGTGCACTGTGCACATGGTGAAGGAACAGTACAGGTGAGTGCACTGTGCACATGGTGAAGGAACAGTACAGGTGAGTGCACTATGCACATGGTGAAGGCACAGTACAGGTGAGTGCACTGTGCACATGGTGAAGGCACAGTACAGGTGAGTGCACTGTGCACATGGTGAAGGCACAGTACAGGTGAGTGCAGTGTGCACATGGTGAAGGCACAGTACAGGTGAGTGTAGTGAGCACATGGTGAAGGCACAGTACAGGTGAGTGCACTGTGCACATGAAGGCACAGTACAGGTGAGTGCACTGTGCACATGGTGAAGGCACAGTACAGGTTAGTGCAGTGTGCACATGGTGAAGGCACAGTACAGGTGAGTGTAGTGAGCACATGGTGAAGGCACAGTACAGGTGAGTGCACTGTGCACATGAAGGCACAGTACAGGTGAGTGCACTGTGCACATGGTGAAGGCACAGTACAGGTGAGTGCAGTGTGCACATGGTCAAGGCACAGTGCAGGTGAGTGCAGTGTGCACATGGTGAAGGCACAGTACAGGTGAGTGCACTGTGCACATGGTGAAGGCACAGTACAGGTGAGTGCACTGTGCACATGGTGAAGGCACAGTACAGGTGAGTGCAGTGTGCACATGGTCAAGGCACAGTGCAGGTGAGTGCAGTGTGCACATGGTGAAGGCACAGTACAGGTGAGTGCAGTGTGCACATGGTGAAGGCACAGTACAGGTGAGTGCACTGTGCACATGGTGAAGGCACAGTACAGGTGAGTGCAGTGTGCACATTGTGAAGGCACAGTACAGGTGAGTGCAGTGTGCACATGGTGAAGGCACAGTACAGGTGAGTGCAGTGTGCACATGGTGAAGGCACAGTACAGGTGAGTGCACTGTGCACATGGTGAAGGCACAGTACAGGTGAGTGCACTGTGCACATGGTGAGGGCACAGTACAGGTGAGTGCACTGTGCACATAGTGAAGGGACAGTACAGGTCGTTCTTAGTCACTATGGCGCTCATCACTCTCCGGCCCTCGTATATTCTGTTAAAATATTCATATTAATGAACATTATTCTGGCAGTGGAAGCATCACGAGCAGACATTATGGTGGACAACAGCCAGTCACCGGTTGCTATGATCAATTATGTCTGCATTTTTATAGCTCTTCATAATGGTCTGGCTTCTCAATCAATGGTCCCCCACTCAGAGGGAGAGGGAGGAAGCAAGGGGGGATAATACTGAAGTAGGAATATGCAATAACGTTAAGTAGAAACATTCTTATTATAAGTAATATGACTCAGCACAGTAGTAAACCTTTTACACAATGCTACGTAAAGTTTTTGTAGGAAATTAATGAAAATGTTTTATTTGTTACCTTTCTTATCATAGAGAAAATGGTCTTAACCTCTTCGGATTATTGTTGTGTGTGTGTGTGTGTGTGTTGGGGGACTGTGGTGTGTGGGGGGACTGTGATGTGTGGGGGGACTGTGATGTGTGGGGGTCGGGGAAGTGACAGGAGTGTGTTATATTCACAGGGAAGCGATAAATCTGTCAACGTCATACAGCACCACCTTTTTTTGGGAGAGGATGAGGAAGTGGCGGACCTACATTTTTGGGGCCCTGAAGCTTGAACTGTTATGGGGGCCCCTTCTCATACAGAAGACCCAAAATTTTTAAGCTATGCGGATTAAAGTGACTTCTGGGGCCCCCTTCGGGATTAGGGGCCCCTTAAGCTTAAACTTCATTAATTTCATGGTAGATCCACATCTGGTTGGGGGTAGTCAGGTTTGACCCGATGGAAGAAAGTTTCAGTACCTTGGATCAAGAGTCATTCATCAGCTTCAAGGCATCCCTCGTCCCTTTCGCTTGAAGGAAGGAGAACATTGTGTCTAAGAACACGTCGAGACATCCTACTTACCAACCTTCAGTTTTTTCGAGGTCATTTTTACTTGTATAGGCTATAATTAAATGGCATAATCTATATATAAATCCAAGCAATGTTGAATAAACCTGTATATTAATGGAGAACAATGCAGTTCTAATTTCATTATTACCCCATTCTGTAAACCATTGTAATTATTAATGACCTAAAGTATAATGTTAGCTTTTATATACTATGAAAGAGAAGTCTAGGCTCGAACTGTAATTAAAACTGATAATATCTTCTCAAACTAATCTTTATTTTATTTCTCTGTGATCTGTTTCATACGTTATTCATTATAGTATATATTCCTGACCTGCCTTCTATGTACCTTATATATATATATATATATATATATATATATATATATATATATATATATATATATATATATATATATATATATATATATATATCCCTTAAGTTGTCATCAGTCGGCTGAAATGTTAAATTTTTCCCTAAACAAAACATAATTTGCAATCATTTTTATCATTAAACACCTACGCTCTGTATTGCTTTCTATCATAAACCCTAAAACACATACGTACTCTAAACAAATTAGGTGTAAACTTAAACACATGCATCCGACGCTACATAATTTTAAGGTCTACTCTTATCCATTTAACATAATCCCAGATCTACCCTAAAATACACAATCTATCCAAATTATCTTAATGTACTTATCTGCAGTACAAATGGTAGCGTAACGCCCCTGGCCCTCCTCGTGCAGATCAGGTGGCTTATGACACGGCTCTGGAGGTGTACAACTACCTGGGTCAGGAGACTGAGTATGTGCCCTGGGCCACCGCTATCAACAACCTGGCCTACCTTAAGGACATGTTCTCTCGTACTGGAGGTTATGGAGCGCTCAAGGTAAGGAGAATGTCTTGTACAAATAAGCCGCACATAGGAAAATGAAACTTAATGCAACGTTTCGGTCCGAATTGGGCCATCAGTTAGTCATACAAGCGCGAGGGGAAGGGAGCCAGTATTTATACAAGGGGGCTGGGCCGGGAGCAGAATGAGAGAAGGTAGTAGTATAATGGTAGTGGTGGTGGTTTTAGTAACAATTGGGGATGCAATTAACTCATGGTAATGATGTTCATAGTGGTTATTTGGTGAGGTCACATGTTCTTTGCTGTTTTTATGGCTGTATGGAATTCAGGGTAGAAAAAAAAAATCCCGAACCTGGGTATTATGGAACACACAAGGTTGGTTACAGAAGCAAAGTTCCTTTCAAAGTCATCGAGTGTCATGGAAAGTTTCAATGTAAAAATAATTATTTCTATCTAGCTTCAGCAAGGCTGCATTGCTACGTAGGTGAGAATGTTTTAAGTACTTCCCTCGAGGGAGGTTCCTTGGTTCTGGTGAGTGGCTCTTGATCTAAGGAATTGGACAAATGTTCCAAATTCCTGAAGTCTGAATGCCTTCCATTCCCCAGGCGATGTATGACGCCAACGGATTTAGCGCTTCCCCATGAAAGTAATAATAATGCTCCAAGTATTGCTGACAGTTTGGTGTTAAGTGGCCTGTTGGCAATACTAAAGAAAAGTGCATATAACAGAAGCTGTTATTAGGAGACAGTTTCTGACTTTATGAAGAACTTAATGCATCGAAAATTTGTCCCAGTAACAGCTTTCTTAACTATTGGCTACAACTTTTTTTATTTTTTTTTTTGCCTGTTCTAATTAAAACTGCGAGACATATTTCTCCATAATTTCTCATACATTCACATCATTAAAGCTGTAATTATCAGACTAGTGACAGCAGCACACATTACCTACTGAGCCAGCGCTTCCTCGTTGTGTTCCCCGGGGAAATTAAACAAGAAAACGTCTTCGGTAATACGGGAAATGTTATTTTTTACATAATTTTATATGTGGACTGCAAGTAAATTCGATTGTTGAAAGATGACTCGGGAAGATGACAGATTTTCCAAATAGTGAAGGAATTGCCACTTAGGCCAACACTAGGATATATATACTAGAAGGCCAAGACTAGGACGTATGTACTAGAACGTTTGTGTCAAGAAACATTGATCACTTATAACATACAATGGTCAAGAATAATAATAGTATATGTAGGCATAAGAATGGGATACTTAACAACCAGTGCCCTAACTTATGGAGTGAGGTAAATGTTCTAGTGTTTGCTCAAGCGTCTTTCTTAAATCTCTTCAGACTGTGCATGATTGACTTTCCTTCCCCCATTCTGCCGGCCCCTAGGTATTGTGTGATCCTATAAGTTGTTAGCGCTCCCAAATAAATTTAATAACTCTTGGTGTTACGAAGAGTGTTGTTTTGTGACAGAACTACCTGCTGGATATACTGGTGCCACTCTACAACATGCTGGGCTTCATCGACAGTCAGAGTGATCCACTGCTCGACCAGTATAAGCGACAGAAGGCGCTCACCTGGGCCTGTGAACTGGAACACCAAGACTGTCTTCAGAATGCTGCTGCCATCTACGCCCACTGGATGAACAACCCTGATAATAGCAGGTACGTCCACTAGATGAACAAACTTGATAACATCAGGTACATCCCGTGGATGAACAAATCTGATTAAGTTGGTGCAAAAACAATTATTGACGCGGGTACCTGATCCTAATTATCATTATCAGACAATTTTCCTTTCTAATATAAGGTGAGGCTAGCGTGTTTGAACACACCATTCTCTCCACTTTATCCCTTGTGGCCCAAAGTGTACACAAATAACCCTGAGACTCTACTGCACCCTTGCACAATATATTATTATTTATAAGTGCCCCATGTCAGAAGAGAGCATATTTCTTTAGAGCAGGTGATGTAAACCACATTTTTCTTTGTGTCAGTATCATCTCGCCCAACCTCAAGTCGACGGTGTACTGCCACGCCATCAGTGTGGGAGGGGAGAAGGAGTGGAACTTTGCGTGGAACAAGTACCTGAAGAGTAATGTCGGTTCAGAGAAGATCCGCCTCCTGTCTGCCATGGGCTGCACCAAGCAAGTCTGGATACTGTCAAGGTAAGTGTACCAAGCACTTGTTAGCACGGGAGGGAGAGGACGGAAAGAGGATAACGGGGAGGGATGAGATATGAGAAAGGGAGGGAGAAAATAAAATGGGTAAAGACGAATGAAAATAGGGAAAAGGGTTATAGTTGTAGCTGAATAACATGCATCACTAGACCTGGTCACCAGTCCTCAAAATTCACCTTTTCAGTATAATTATAAAAAAAATATATACATTGGTGAAGGAACTTCACGTATCTCGAGAAAACTTAGGAAGAATAGCACCAGAGCTTTCGTAGTGTAACAAGACCATCATTGTGTGTGTGTGTGTGTGTGTGTGTGCGCCATGAAACGTAGTAAGAGAAGTGTGTTGTGTAGTTTTTTTTTTTCTGGGAAGAGCGAGAGGTAATCGAGACTGTGATCCGTTAATGGTTGTGGGCGTTCAGGTGTGGGACCGGAGGTACCACACCTGAACGTGCAGATCGCCTGCACGTCCAGAGACGTGCAGGCGATCTGCAAATCGTCGCACTGTAGAGGGAGAAGTCGGAAGCATGATCAAAGACGTGCGGATATCAGAGGTATCAAGAGTGAGGCGGAACCACGGCACCAGAGGCAAGCAAAGAAATGTTACCTGCAGAAGGTACCGGGGTATTAGGTCCGAAGAATGGGCTAATAACGAGGCAGTCGTGAGAAGGCGCCATAGCAGACAGAGGGCCGGGAGGAGGAGTTCCATGGACCTGAGACTCCATGGTAAGGTTACTTATTTTTCGAAAAAGGAGGAGGGGGGAACGTGGAGGAGTAGCTCCTAGGAGGAATGAAAGGGATCGTAAATCCCTCTTCGTGTCCAGGAGAGCCGGTAAACCGGCAATCCAGGTTAGCAACCTCGCATCCACCGAGCCACCTCGGCAGACAAGAGAGGGCAATGGGAAACCCATGAGGCATACTTCCTTCAACCACCACCTCCCGGAACCGACAGGCAGCCTCCAGAGGTACACCTGTCATGTGAAAGACAGCATAAGCCACCCCCTCCCGGGACTCCGGAGGGGGATTGGGACATCCCCAGATCATCCAGATTCCACGGCAGCCTACACTACCAAGGACCTCAATGGAATGGGACGGACAATGACACCCATTACCCAACCTAGGAGCTAGAAATCCCGAGGGGAGGACCCCAAAGGCCAAAAACAAGAAAGGGAGAGTGGAGAGGTGGGGAAAAAATGGATGGGAAAGATGGAGCAGAAAAGGGAGGCATGGGGGGTATTTAGGTTCAGCGGGAGGAAGAAAACCGAGAGGTCCAGTTCCTCAGATCAAACTTCTCTTCGCCACTACTAGGAGCTCCCCCCTTCTTGAAGATGAGAGGGGCTGAAACCCTGAAATAAGAGGCAATATAGAGGTTTTTGATTGCGGGGTAGTCTAAGAGCTTGTTTAATGCCTTTGGACTTAGGGCTGGTTTATAGCAATAGTAAAGAAATAAGAGTGTGCTCTTTCCTCAGGTACCTGGAGATAGCCTTCAGTCCAGACAGCGGCATCAGGAAACAGGACGCCTTCAGAGTGTTCGGTGCCGTGGCTGCCAACGAGGTGGGGAGGCCTTTGGCCTGGACCTTCCTGCAGGATCAGTGGGACACTATCTTTGAGTTGTGAGTACTATACAAAAATGATGGCCTAAGCTTAGATAGTGGGGAAGATACAGTTTACAAAGAAATTTTTATTGCGACGTTTCATCCAGGACTGAGAATAACTCAGTTAACCCACACTGTGAAGAGGTATATTCGACGTTTCAATCCGTCCTGGACTGTTGCAAAGTCTCGTCTGTCTCACGTGACTTTGATCCAACATGGATCAAAAGGTCGTTTAAAGTTTGTTCAAAATATGCGATAGTTGTGAAAGTATTGTTCAAGTTTTTTTTTTCCTAACACAAACTATTGGTGTCCCATCAAATGTTGAGTGATAGCGCGAGTTTCTGACATGACTGACACACTTCTATTTTACAGCTATGGAAAGGCCAAGTCCAGGTTGATAAAGTCCGCCACCAGCTCCTTCAACAGCGTCCAGCAGCTTAAGGAGGTGAACTCATCACTACTTAATGTTTGCACTTTTAGCAAGCGAAGTCAATTTCCTAAAGAAAAAAAAAGATCAGGGGCTAATGTTTCAAATGTTTACTTAAATGAAAATATGTAACTTGAAAAAGAAGTATTTTATCCGCTAAATGATCTGAAGTGGTCGTCTTACTCGACCCATCCTGCTGTCATTGTTAAATAGGTAATCTTGTCACAAATATCACTATCAGGTTTTCCTGATAAATAAACTAAAAAAAATGTTCACTATTAAAAGACTGATTATATTTTTACCATTACAGCATTATCATAATTTTCACGTACATCAGGACTATTATAAATTAAGTGCAGACTTTCTCTAAGTTTCAAATATGTCGGTACTATCTCTATCATATAGATTATTAATACATTTAAGGGGGAACGACAAACCAGTAGGAGTTATGTAGTGTTTAGAGAATGAGAGACAAACATTCGATCCAAGATACGGGATGGTAGCTCCAGTTCTTTGGCTCAAGATGCTTCGCCGGCACCTTATTTGCTCCCTTGAGAGGCGAGTGATAGAAATATGCTAGCTCATCCTCATAGTTTAGTTGATGGGTAACTAATTCTTCAACCTATAGTATTCTAGGGAATTTAAACAATGTGTAGGTGAGTCCGATGATAATGAGTAGTGAGAATAGTGATAGGTAATTCACACTAGGCGAGTGCCTGAAAGCTGATGAAGGTTCTTGGTCAAAGGAACAGGAGCTACTCTTCCATACTTACCTCCCATTAATAAGATGATGTATAACCCTGGAGAGTTTAGCACTTCCCCGTGAATATAATAAATTAGGTAACCAGGAAGTACTACGGTGTAGACATGTAAGATTATAATGAACTAAATGTTCAAGTAGGAGAGTTAGATGATAGCTAACTAGGCATCTGAACAAGTTTAGTATTAGTTTAGTGATCATTTGCATGACTAACTCACCCACTTGTCTGCAGCTACGCTTGTTCCGTCGAGAACACTTGCAAGATTTGGAGTCAGTGTCCAGGTCAGTTCAGCAGGTGATAGAGCGCACCAAGATCAACATAGCCTGGATGACCAGCAACTACCAGGTGATCGTAAATTGGCTTCATAAGAACGGCTACTCCACAAAGCTCAGCAATGCTTAGACGTGAACTAGTGAACGTGTTGCTCATCTACTCGTACGAACGCGAAGGAGGGAACTACTTAATTACTTCCTTTACCGAAGTGTCCAGGAGAGTTTTAAGTTGCTGAAAAGTTCACCGGGACGCAGGTGAACTCTGAGAGGCTCAGCAATTCTGCTGACCATATATAAAAGCATCAGGTTGCACACACAAATGCGTTCAGCTTCCAGATTCTCTCCTGCAGTATACATTTTGTAATATATTCATTTATGTTTACCGGACCTCAAAATTATGGATTAAAAGTTAAATATTTGTGTATATCAGCTAAAATATTTTTAAAATAACCTCTAAATTTGCAAAATATCAATATTTGAGACCTATATTTTCCAGATGTTTTGGCTACTACTATAGTCTTAAAGATGAACCGTAAGGGATCTGATCAGGTGTGAAACAAATATTCAGATACTCTGAAGTCTCCCAAGATAATGCAAATGCTTAAAAATGGACCCTTTCAGAACTACTAAAATCCTAGTCAATTTAAGGTCTTTCAGACTATACTTTCCTAAGGGTACTAAATTATTCCAGTTGCTTTTAGAAGAAGCGTATTTTTTTTAGTGCATTTGGGTTATAACCTGGAAAGATCCAGGGTTTAAGCTTTAAAGTAAAAAGCGCCAAGAGTCTTAAGAATATAAAGAAGAAATATTGAGTCATAGACTATATTTTAAAACTCTTGCTCTAGATATTGTGATAAGCGGTGGCTCCTGGCATGGGCACCATCTTGAGGACCCAAAACTTAGCAAGTTCTTGGCTCTGAAGTACTGGGACTATTAAGGCTTTTAAAGTAAGTGCAGTGTCGTGAAGATTAAAATTAATTCTTACAGCCGTTGATCTTTGGTCATGGAGACACTCTTAGGATCATGATTCTAAAGAGATTGATTATGATAATATAATTAAGTAGATTGATAATAGTAGATCTTAAAGCTTGCAGTTCACATACTAGTAGGCCTTTAATAAATCAGTGTTGATGATAGTACGCTCTAGATTTGAAATTCCAGAAAATAGTAGGTCCTTTATCTTAGTTCTTTTGACAGTAGGCCGGACATTGCATTACAGTAGTGATGTGAACTTGAAGAGCCGGTAAGAGCAAGTCCATGATCTAGAAGTTCAGATAGGAGACCCTCAGTTCCGGAATCTAGTAATGAGGAGAGACTGGAAGTACTGATAACAATAGGCCAATTATCTTTAATGTCCTACCGTTAATCGGAATTAATCTCGAAATCCAGATAAAACGTCCCCCGAAGTTGAGAGCTATAGTAAAAATTAATTTCAAAACCATAACCCCGCAGTTTCAGTAGCCTTTAAAGATGTGATCTCTTGTTTTAAGAGCCTTATCGGCATGACCTCTGTTTCAATAACTTAAGAAAAATGACTTCCAGACAGCCTTAGGCTCTTAATACTGACGTATAGAAATAAAATTTATGATACAGAAACCCTTAATTTAGAAGTAAAATGACTGTCCATGATCTTTCAGTAAATGACAATTTACTTTACCCCTTTAATTAATGATAAGTCCTACAGCTTCACTAAATCATTCAGATTGTTATAGTCTGTTCTTAATTGACAAACTTTACGTTCTTTATTTTGAACAGACAATAGTGTCATCCCTTTAAACTGAGCCATCATAACGTTTATGCACTCAGAAATCTACATATGCCTAATTTACTTGATCTATGATTTAGAAATTTAAATATTCTTTACATTAATGATAATCAAGACTGGTGGTGTGGTGTCTAGATGAAATATAGCCTCGATTCTCTCGACTTGATAAGCTGTAACATACGAAACTAATCTGATAACTGAGTCACTCTGGTCTTTGGGCTGTTGAATCTCATTTATCCTCCAGTCTCAGACTCGGCATCCTATGACAGAGTTATTTTAGTTTACTGTTTATACGCATTATGAATACTCTAGTAAAGATCCAATGAGTGAGTTATATATTTCACGTATTTGTTAATTTGATAAATATCTTTCATATTTGCATAAATCAGTGCTAGGATAGGAAGTCTGGTACAGAGAACTGGCATACCTTCTGCAATAAAGATGAGATTTACCTAGTCTGTTGCAGATGAAATTAGCTAGTTTTAGTTTATATAAAGTATTTTAATTTTACAAATATACCAATTACAACCTTGCATACTTTTGAATAACCATTTATATAAATTTTCCCATTATTATTATTATTATTATTATTATTATTATTATTATAAGAGCTAAACCTGAAAAGGTCATGCAACTCTGACAAATAACAACCAAAACACTGATTACCTAATTATTCACTAGATAGGAATAAAAGATGTTAATTAAAAATAATTGAATCATGGGGAAAACTGTCAAGCAATCGGATAAGAGACAATAGCCAGACAAAGCTGTACTAGACAGCGCCTCTATGTGCGAGATGATATATATATATATATATATATATATATATATATATATATATATATATATATATATATATATATATATATATATATATATATATATATAAATGTGGAAAATATCGCTGGAATTTTCCATAAAGTTATATGCATCACCCAGATGAGGAAGTTAAGGGGTAGACACCTAGTGAGGTGTCAATTCTGTCCATACTTTTTTTGTAGATTCAGCTATTAACTCTTTAGGCTACTTACACGCTCCATTACCACTTACACTTAATTAACACTAAGTTAAGAGTTAGAGAAGGGTTTAGTTTAGTTTCACAAGTGTCCTTCACAAAAAACACCCAGGGCATTACCGGGGCCCAGGCCCCTCCCCTTCTGGACCACCAAGCTGGCGCCAACTGCTGCGTGTTAGTCACGCTTGAGTAGTGGGCGACGTAGGTCTGTATTATTCTCTTGATATTATCGTGGATTACCCGTACCACCGCGGCCTAGTTATATCACCTCGTTAGGCTCGCTATGGAGACCGTGACTGGGGTCCCCAAACAGGTATCCTCATGTGCACCCACAGCTAACACCTCGTATGTAAGTATACCAGTTGTACAGTGTTTACTGGTTGGCTGGGGTTTGCGTCAAGGTTGGTTAACTCTCGTACCAGACAGGACCTCGGAGAAACCTGTCTATCACAGGTACACTGCTTTCTATGCAGAGTAAAGACAGACCCCTGAGGATTTCATGACAAACAGGGACTACTAACCCTACCAAGGAAATAAGTCACTGACATTTTGGGTTATCCTAGGTTCTCTACACATGCTGTTATCTACGATACTCTATGTATCTGTATTTGCGTATACCTGAATAAACTTACCAGTCGTGAAATCTCCACACAGCCTCTATTTTATACATATATCCATATACACATTATATATGTCTTGCCGATTAGGTAAAACGTGATTTTTGCCTTAAATAGCAACGCTCTTGTTGCCGAATAAGGCAAGCAAAAGTTTGTGTATGCAATAATTTCTCAAAAATCATTCTGAACCTAACGAAAAAATGTTTCATTTTGTTGGTTTATGGAAATATAAACACAAATGCAGTATGGTTTATTATTAAATTATTGTAAACTTGTCTAAACTTTATTTAAATTGCGCTTGTTATAATAAGGTTTGGTAATTGTTCTAATTTTTTTGTACAAAATTAATTTTTACATTAACATAAATGAAAAATATCTTAAATAGACCCCTGGCTGCCTTAAGAACGTAAGAAAGAAGGAACAGTGCAGCACGCCTACCGGCCCATGCGAGGTATATATATATATATATATATATATATATATATATATATATATATATATATATATATATATATATATATATATGACGAGTAGATAAAATTGGTCAATTAGAATACATTTATTATTTTATTTATTAACACGTCGGCCGATCCCTACCAAGGCAGGGTGGCCAGAAAAAGAAAAACTTTCATCATTCACTCCATCACTATCTTGACAGAGGGGTGCTTTACACTACAGTTACAAAACTGCAACATTACCACCCCTCCTTCCCTTCAAGGGAGGTTCCTTGACGCTGGTGAAGGGCTCTTGATCTAGGAAACTGGAACTTAGCTCCAGTTCCCAGAATTAAGTCTGAATACCTTCCATCCCTCCCACAGGCGCTGTATAATCCTACGGGTTTAGCGCTTCCCTCTTGATTACAATCAATCAACCACCCCTCCTTCAGGATGCAGACACTGTACTTCCCATCTCCAGGACTCAAGTCCGGCCTGCCGGTTTCCCTGAATCCCTTCATAAATGTTACTTTGCTCACACTCCAACAGCACGACAAGTATTAAAAACCATTTGTCTCCATTCACTCCTATCAAATACGCTCACGCACGCCTGCTGGAAGTCCAAGCCCCTCGCACACAAAACCTCCTTTACCCCCTCCCTCCAGCCCTTCCTAGGCCGACCCCTTCCCCGCCTTCCCTCCGCTACAGATTTATACACTCGACGTCATTCTGTTTTGTTCCATTCTCTCTACATGTCCGAACCACCTCAACAACCCCTCCTCAGCCCTCTGGATAATAGTTTTGGTAATCCCACACCTTCTCCTAATTTCTAAACTGTGAATTCTCTGCATTATATTCAGACCACGCATTGCCCTCAGACATGACATCTCCACTGCCTCCATATTATATATAAACTAATATTATATATATATACCACGTAATATTAGCATTGACCCCAAACGCTGCTGCTGCTTCTTGCGGACTTAAATGCTTAAAGTATTGTTATTCCAGACGTTCTGTAACTTGACGCTGTAGCCATTCTGCTCCAGCCACTGATTTATAGTCATGTAGTTGGCATCCATCCAGTTGATGTTATTCTTGATGGTCTCTATTTTCTGCTCCACCTTTCTAGAAGCAGACTTGAGGTCCGTGCGATATTCGTCCACGAAGGTCATCACCTGACAAGTTATGCATAACTTAACAGTTTCATTGGTTAGGTACTACGAAATTCAAAACATTTAGAACAATGACACGGCATAACCGTCAAGTTCAAAACAATTATGTCCAGAATGGTTCATGTGAAAAGTCTTAAGCCGATAAAAATATTTATAGCAGTACATGGGAATTTATCTTAAATTATTAATTCCCAACCACAGAAAAATATTAAAGAAAATTTACAGTGAAATTCCTACTTCACAAATGTATCCTACTCTATCATAATATGTAATCGTATTCAGTGGCACCTCCAGCTGTCCAGGAAGGTATGATGCCATCCTTGCCTGTACCAAGTAGAAAGGTTTGGGGGAAGAATAAAAACCGCCTGAGACTATTTGTTATGAATGCTTAAGGTTAAAGTTTCAGATATTTATTTTATAGGACTATGGCAATCAATGTAAATCAAAAGTATTTTCTATTTATAAATAGGTAAACTCAGTTTTTATTAGGCTCTTGCCAAAAACTTGTTTGAGAGTGGCTAAACAGATATGTTAGGTAAAAGGACACACATGTAACTAATGTGACATTTTATTGTGGCAAAGTTTCACTCTCCGGGAGCTTTAAGGAGTCACCGCTTGACAAAGATCATGGAGAGCGAAACCTTGCCACAATAAACTGTCACATTAGTTGCACATGTGTCATTTTACTTAATTTGTCAGCAATTCTACCAGTCACAAGACGATCCGGTTCAGCCATTTTTCAGCACCAAGTGGAAGGCTGAGATATAGTAGTATTTTCGTCTAGCATCCTTACTTTCTCAAGCTAAATTCTTGGCTGATATCTGTTATTTGAATAGAGAAAGTTACCCCACAAGCCGATGGTCTCCAAACCTACTTTGACGAAGGTATATTGATGAGTAAGTTCCCTGTATTTTCTAGACTATTGGGACGCCATGAAGCTTGCAGCTACCTCTTTTACTCCATTGCACTGGGGATTGGTGTCAGCCAGTGTAAATGTACATACCATCTGCTTGCTATCGTAGAGTAGCGAGACTCCATTTGGACAGTTTTTCCTGCGATGAGGTGTGACAGTTAGAGCGACTGCATTAGTGCTTGGCTGTGGCAAGAGCCCTCTTTATACTGTTAATTAATTTGTATCGTGCAATCTTTTAAGATCTATAGCAAATGGGACCATGATGCCCAGATTGGTATATCGGAGCACTGCCACAGTTACACCATATTTAATGAGGGTATTTGCAAGATTAATGAATACACCAAAACAAATATCCTGAGGTCCAGAATGATTAATTTATTCCCAAAATCCTTCCTAAAGTTAATTACTCTGCATGAGCTCACTACCAGGAGCTTATATATATATATATGAACTACGTCAGTGAATAGAGTAACCGACGAAGGGATCGAGGCCCGAAAATTGTCAGATCGGCGCAGTAACACATTAGCTGCGAGGGCTTCTGATTGATTTCGGACGTACTACATACTTCCGTCTGATGGAAGTGTGTGGAGGTATCCTCCACACACTTCCATCAGACGGAAGTATAACATCTTGTAGGAGTGAGGAAGAGCCAGTTGTGAGTGGGGGGGGGGGAAGTTCGTGAGGCAGTGGGTAGAATGAAAGGGGGTAAGGCAGCTGGGACTGATGGTGTAAAGATAGAAATGTTAAAAGCAGGTGGGGATATAGTTTTGGATTGGTTGGTGCTTTTATTTAATAAATGTATGGAAGTGGGTAAGATACCTAGGTATTGGCAGAGAGCATGCATGATTCCTTTGTATAAAGACAAAGGGGACGAAAGAGAATGCAAAAATTATAGGAGAATAAGTCTGGTGAGTATACCTGGTAAAGTGTATGGTAGAGTTATTACTGAAAGAATTAAGAGCAAGACGGAGCAGGATAGCAGATGAACAAGGAGGCTTCAGAAAAGGTAGGGGGGGGTGTAGACCAAGTGATTACAGTGAAACATATAGGTGAACTATATTTAGATAAGGGTAAAGAGGTTTATGTGGCATTTATGAATTTGAAAAAGGCGTATGACAGGGTGAATAGGGGGCAATGTGGCAGATGTTGCAAATTATGGAATAGGAGTTAGGTTACTGAAAGCAGTGAAGAGTTTTTACGATGATAGTGAGGCTCGGGCTGGAATATATAGGAAAGAGGGAGATTATTTCCCAGTAAAAGTAGGCCTTAGACGAGGATGTGTGATGTCACCATGACTGTTCAGTATATTTATAGATGGGATTGTAAGAGAAGTGAATGCTCGGGTGTTGGCAAGAGGTGTGGGGTTAAAAGATAAAGAATCGAACACACATTGGGAGTTGTCACAGTTGCTCTTTGCTGATCACACTGTGCTTTTGGGAGATTCTGAAGAGAAGTTGCAGAGGTTGGTAGATGAGTTTGGTAGGGTATGTAAAAGAAGAAAATTAAAAGTGAATATAGGAAAGAGTAAGGTGATGACAAAAAATTAGGTAACGAAAGATTGAATATCAAATTGGAGGGAGAAGGTCTGGAGTAGGTGAATGTATTCATATATTTAGGAGTGGGCGTGTCAGCAGATGGGTCTATGAAAGATGTGAATCATAGAATTGATGGGGGGAAAAAGGTGAGTGGTGCACTTAAGAGTCTGTGGAGACAAAGGACTTTGTCCATAGAAGCAAAGAGGGGGAATGTATGAGAGTATAGTTATACCAACGCTCTTATATGGGTGTGAAGCATGGGTGATGAATGTTGCAACAAGAAGGCTGGAGACAGTGGAGATGTCATGTTTGAGAGCAATGTGTGGTGTGAATAAAATGCAGAGAATTCGTAGTTTGGAGGAGATGCAGGATTACCTAAACTATTATCCAGTGGGCTCAGGAAGGGTTGTTGAGGTGGTTCAGACATGTAGAGAGGATGGAAGAAAATAGAATGATTAAGAGAGTATAATTCTGTAGTGGAGGGAAAGCAGGGCAGGAGTCGGCCTAGGAAAGGTTGGAGGGAGGGGGTAAAGGAGATTTTGTATGTGAGGGGCTTGGACTCCTAGCAAGCATGCATGAGCGTTAGGAGTGAATGGAGACAAATGGTTTCTAGGACTTGACGTGCTTTTGAAGTGTGAGCAAGGTGACATTTATGAAGGGATTCAGGGAACCTGGCAAGCCGAACTTGAGTCCTGGAGATGAGAAGTAGTGCCTGCACTCCGAAAGAGGGGTGTTAATGTTGTGGTTTTATATCTGTAATGTAAGCGCGCCTCTGGCTAGATAGTGATAGTGAATGATGAAGGTTTTTGTTTTTCGGGCCACCCTGCCTTGGTGGGAAACTGCCGATGTGTTAATAAATAAAAAAAAATGCGAGAGATTGTACCTCCTTGAGATGCTGCCTGGTATTGAAGCCATGGGTTGCGGAGGTGATGAGAGAAGACGGTGCTCTCGAGCCAAAACTGTCAAAGAAAAAAAAATTCAATAAAAAATATATCGCTAACTCTTTGTCCTGTGCAAATAAAAACTTATACAATGTATAATATACTAATTATATTTCTGCTTATGCATGTTAAACATAAGAAAGTTTGCATGGTATTCGTAGATGTATTAAGTGCTCTTACTAGTACTAAACCCAACCAAATTTGATTAAAATTGTCAAAGGACTGGCAAAGCTCTATTACCAGATGAACCAGTAAAGTTTATTAGTGTCAGACTAACTTCACCTCAGCAATGCTAAAGATCACTTACTTGTAACAAACCTTAAATCTATTTCAAGTTGTAACTCTAAACAAGATTGTTTTCCAATAGTATATTAATAACTTTCTTACTAGTTATAGATCATCTTAAAATTGTCTCTGAGGAAGGTCCAGGCTAGGGGGCGGCCAACATCATTATATGCTACTGATGCGAAGACAAGCTTCGAATCTTGCCTCCTGATGCCACTGTTGGGGTCGAAGGCCATCTCCAAATATCTAGAAAATTAAAATTAAATGTCATAATGAACAGGAATCGCAAAGCATCCAGTTCTTAATTTGTGTGCTCCCTATGATACAAGACTGCCCTCTCCTTCTTCAAGCTTATTTTTACTTTGAAGTTTTAGTTTTCCTTAATTTTAGTTTATACCGATAATACTGGAGGGTGTGTAAAGGTAGAAAGTTGAAAGTGAACATAGATAAGAGTAAGGTGATGAGGGTATCAAATGATTTAGATCAAGAAAAGTTGGATATCACATTGGAGAGAGGGAGTATGGAAGAAGTGAATGTTTTCAGATATTTGGGAGTTGACTTGTCAGCAGATGGGCTTATGAAGGATGAGAATAACCATATAAATGATGAAGGGAAAAAAGTGAGTGGTGCATTGAGGTATCTGTGGAGACAAAGAATGGAATGTACGGAAGTATAGAAGTACGAAAACACTTATATGGGTGTGAAGCTTGGGTTGCAAATGCTGCAGCAAGGAGGCGGCTGAAGGCAGTAGAGATGTCCTGTCTAAGGGCAATGTGTGGTGTAAATATTATGGAGAGAACTCGGAGTGTGGAAATTAGGTGTGGAGTTACTAAAAGTATTAGTCAGAGAGCTGAAGAGGGGTTGTTGAGGTGATTTGGTCATATAGAGAGAATGGATCAAAGTAGAATGACTTGGAGAGCGTATAAATCTGTAGGGGAAGGAAGGCGGGGTAGGGGTCGTTCTCGAAAATGTTTGAGGGAATGGGTAAAGGAGGTTTTATGGGCGAGGGGCTTGGACTTCCAGCAAGCATGTGTGAGCGTGTTAGACAGGAGTGAATGGAGACGAATGGTTTTTGGGACCTGACGATCTGTTGGAGTGTGAGCAGGGTAATATTTAGTGAAGGGATTGAGGGAAACCGGTTATTTTTATATAGCCGGACTTGAGTACTGGAAATGGGAAGTACAATGCCTGCACTTTAAAAGAGGGGTTTGTGATATTGGCAGTTCGGAGGGGTATGTTATATCTTTATATATGCTTCTAAACTGTCGTAACTGGGCGCCTCTGCAAAGACAGTTATGTGTGAGCGAGGTGAAAGTGTTGAATAATAATAATAATAATAATATCTTTATTTACTACAAGTACATGTACAAGGTATACAGTCCTAGCTGACAACAATGACATACTACTATATAGAAAGTCCCTTGTTATGCTCCGCATTTCGGTACATTTCGGGCAAATTAGGTCAGTGTCCCAGGATGCGACCCACACCAGTCGACTAACACCCAGGTACCCATTTTACTGATGGGGAACATAGACAACAGGTGGAAAGAAACACGTCCAATGTATTTTCTTTTGGGGGGATTTTCTTTCTTTTTGGGTCACCCTGCCTCGGTGGGAGACGGCCGACTTGTTGAAAAAAATACTGGCATGTGCAATGTTAGTTCCTTGCCATAGGATTTTGATAGGGAAGTTTTATTTTCGTTGGGGTCTTCGAGTTTTTCCCAGAGATGTGACCGACCCAAAACAATCGACTAACTCCACTGTTTACTGCTAGGTGAACAAGTGCAAGACTTTTCTCAAATGTCCTTCCTTGTCCATCCCTGAACGATGGTCACTCGAATGTTTAATGTTAAATACATTACCACTACGAAGTACGAGAGTACGCACCTGGAGAGGAGCCACAGGTGCCTGGTACAGCCCATAGCTCTGAGGAGTGTACGTTTCTCATTGGCTAAGTTACTCTTGAGGTACTGATTCCAAGCAAACACCCACTCCTCTGTTTCGCCCGCTGCTAGCGCATGGCAGTACACCACCGACTTGAGGCTTGGTGAGATGATCCTGCGAGACGGGACAAAATTATTATACAAATGGGAAATAAGCTATGTATGCCTAGCTTTTTATATATGTAGGAGCCAGGCAAACAAAATTTAATAAAACAGTTGACATCCACAATAAATACCAACACCTATAGATATTCATATAGTTTTCGTTATAACTGAAACCCTGAAGGATGTCACGAGGAACACTTCTAGTGTTCCGGGGACCATGTGATGGTCAACACAAGAAGATAGTTAAGTTCCTCAGAAGATTTTTCAAAGTTACAAAAGGCTTTTGCAATTTCAATATTAATTTTTTTTGAAGTTGCAAGACTTAGTGATTACATTAGCTATATGGATACTTTCGCTAGTAGCTTTGGATTAGAAGTACAACCATCAGTGTCTGTTTTTTTTTTTTACCTGAAATGTTACAAAAACAATAGAAAGCTAAAATAGTCTCATTACTGAAGTAGATAACGGTGAAATATTCTTAACTCTGCAACAAATGCTCTTCAGTTTTACCCACCAATACACACGTTTATCAAAGAACATGTATAAATGTAGTTATTTTCACCAAGTGTAACATTAATATGTTACACTGGGAGAGTGATACCTTAGTCTCCCAAGTCAGTTATACATTTCATCGTTTTGAAAACAAGAAAATCTCTGCTTACTTACGGTTTCCTAGACTGAAAAGTTGCATACGCAATGAACAGTAAATCGATGATGCACACAATCTTACGTATTGTTGTCTGGGTTGGTCATCCATTGTCGGTAGAGAGAGAGTACATTGTCCAGACATTGCTTGTGGCGGAGTGAGCAGGCCCAGCTGACAGCCATAGTGCGCTTGTATTGTTCCAACAGGTGGTCATTCACACTGTTGTCCAGCCCTAATGTGTCGTATAACTGCACCACCATCTTCAGCATGTAGTTCTGTGGTGGGCAACAAGAAAACATACCCTCTTCAACATGTTTTTGTGCAGTTACGTTAATGAGGTATGTCTTAACCACAATCTACCTTTTCTGGAAAGAATCATTCATGTATAGTATAAGAAAATTCAAGATTCAGGTTAGGAGATATTTAATATGTATGAGAGAGAGGGGGGGCTAATATTAGTAAAAAAAATTCTTAATATTACTATAAAATGCTGCAATACTTACGTGGCTTTCGAGTTTAAAGCCATTAGCATACAGGAGGGTGAAAGACACTCACCTGTAGACCACCGTAGGCACCTGTACGTTGGAACATGCTGGTAAGGTAGGCCAGGTTGTTGATGGCTGCCCTCCAGGGCACATACTCAGTCTCATTGACCATGTAACTGTACAGGCCCAGGGCCACCCCATAGCTCACCTGACCTGCCACAAGCATTCAATTTTATAGTCAGAATTAAGATATTATATTCAACAGGGAAGTGCTAAACCCGTAAGGGTCATACAGCTCTTGAGAATTAGAGATAATCAGGTATCGCTACACTATCATCAGCAGGGAAGCCTCGTTGATTTAATTCCCAGAGCAACTAACTGGTTTCTGAAGAAAGCTTATTAAATTAAATTATCTTCAACTTTACACACTGCCTTGTGCAGTCAAAGTAAATTACAAGACTAGTGCCCATAATATGACATCCCTATATCGTAGTTCTTCTACACCATAGCACCTCTACGGATTTTCACAGTTCCTCCCCCATTAAAAAATACAATAATATGGCAAACTAAATGAAAATGCGGTGCTGTAAATACGATAGTATATAGTAATATGAAGTTTCTGGCAGACACCTTCTGCGCAACTGCTCAATCTATCCATGAAGGCGAAAACCGGAGTGTACCAGAGAACAGTGGTACTAACACTTTATATGAATGTGAAGCATGGGTTTTAAAAGTTGCAGCGAGGAGTAGGCTGGAAGAGGTGGAGATGTCTGAAGGCAATGTGTGGCATGAATATCATGCAGAAAATTCTAAGTTTGGAGATTAAAAGTTGCAGGGTTACTGAAAGTGTTATCTTGAAGGCTGAGGAGGGGTTAATAAGATTGGAGCAAAACAGGATTACTTGGATGGTATATAAATCTGTAGTAGAGGGAAGGAAGGATAGGGGTTGTCCTACGAAACGTTGGAGGGGGTAAAGGAGGTTTTGTGTGCGAGGGGTTAGACATCTAAGCGTTTGTGACCATGTAAAATAGGAATTAAGATAATTTTTTTATGACTTTACGCACTGCCAGAGTGTAAGCAAGGTACCATTTATGAAGGGATTCCGGGAAACCGGTTAGCCGGACTTGAGTCCTGGAAGTGAGAAGTACAGTGCCTGTACTTTGAAGGGGTGGGGATATTACAGTTTGCGGGGGCATCTGGGCTGTAAAGTCTGCGCACCTCTGGCAAGACAGTGATAGATATTTTTTTTTTTTTTTAGATATTCAGAAAGCGTGGATCATCCAGTAAATGGAACTAAGAGATATCAGAGGTGGAAACACGAACCTGCTCGAGCAAGGTTCATGGCGTCGTCGATGATTTGAGCTCTGTTGATGGTAGTGATGACCGTGTGGTCCGTCAGTAGCTGCTGGATGAGCAAGTTCCAGTTGTGGTTGTCGTAGTTAACTCTGTAGAAACCCGTCTCCTGTAGGTTGAAGATGACCCAGTGGTCCTTGGTGGGCAGGGACTGGATGGTGATGAGTGTCTCCGTATCCTTCATCCAGACCTTGGCCCGAGTCTCGTTAAAGTTGGGATCGTCTCCACCTGTGTAGGTCAGTGGCACCCACCACTTATACTCCTCAGAGTTATTAGAATTTGGCTTCGCAACCATCAAGAAACGCTCCTGCAGAAAAAAAAGTAATTTGGTTTTCTGATATATACAGAATGTAGGCAGTGTTTTCTTAGATATCTTTTTATACATGTTGAATATTTCACAGGTTTCAGTGTCTTCTAATACTGTTTCATATTCTGGGGCATCTTTAGTTACACAGTACACCTGAACAAGGTTGTTTCAAGGTTAGTCTATGGTTAAGGTAAGTTTGTTATACAAGTAATAGTTA
The DNA here is from genome assembly GCF_038502225.1 of Cherax quadricarinatus. NCBI lineage: Eukaryota > Metazoa > Arthropoda > Malacostraca > Decapoda > Parastacidae > Cherax > Cherax quadricarinatus. Next base: position 6,500,513 of record NC_091369.1, read on the forward strand.
CAGTATGACCCAAGGATAAAGCAGATCTTGTTTTATTGATTAATGTGCGCTATTCAAGGAGAAAATTGCCCTTCATTAGAAATCAGAGTTATTTCCTTAGAATTACAAAAACAAAACAGAATTCCCATCGGATATTCAAACTTTTCACAGACAGATGTCATTCCATATAGCAATTTTTTTTAAGTTAATCGGAAGCGCTAAATTCATAGGGGTCGTATAGCGCCTTGGGTATGGGAAGCATTCAGGTTCGTCACCATGTAAGGAACAAAATTAGCCATGAAGGCTGTTTCCGAGAAAAGGTTCAAGCATATTCGGAAATGCTTAAGACAACTTTTGTTCGAGGTAGAATAAAGATAATTTATTATATCAGTTTGGTATTAACTCCAGCTGAATAGTTTGTCCAGTTTCCTTCAAAATTGCTGTAAATTTATACTGAACCACTAAGGCGGAGAGAAAATTTGTCACAGCTTTGTACGCTATTGCTACTTAAAACTTTATAAAATGATCAGGATATGTTGTATCTGTAATTACCAGGACATGGCGCTTCATTTCCTTTACAATGGCATAGCTTCCGGTCTTATAAAACCTGAAAATGTTGATATATTTAATCGCAAATAATAGTAATATAACATCAATTTAGTTGGGAAGAGGCAGAAAAGTTTAAAGTGCTATTAGTCTTACTTTTCAATTGCTTGAAGATAAAAGCTTTCATCGAAAGTTTTAATATCTCCATAGAATTTGTCATTCTCATATACATACCAGGAGATTTCGCTCTAATTTGTGATACTCTGTCTTAACCCTTTCTGACCCTTACTAATGAGCAGAAAAGATGTCCTTCACACCAGGTTACCTTACCTGAGAGACAGAAGCGGAAGTACCGTCTGGACTTCTCTCCACTGTGATGACAGGATAACCCATCTGCAAGGTCCAGGTGTCCATGATGGTCTTGACAGTGAGATCGAGGGGCAACGTGCCGTCCTGGTGAGCCGCCTGTGTAAGGTGTTCCCACAGATCATCTTGTTCAGCGTTCCCATACTTGCTGCATCACAAAATATTACATCAACAACACAAGCAGTAAACAACTCTTTCATCATTGCATATTAAAGAGAAGTGAACAATGGATGAAAAAGAGGTCAGTAAGAACTTACAAAGTATTGAGATAGGTGCTCAGCCCCTTTCTGAAAGTGTCCTCCGTCAGGAAGTGGTTCATCATGCGGATGATGGAAGCTCCTGCCAGCGATTTGTAATAAGATAAATTTGTATTGTTTGACTTAAATATTTTAACAATTAAATATTCACTGAACTAAATATTAGAATATTATTGTTATTACCGGCAAGTAACATTACTTGCGAAAAATACAAGTATTTTGGAGACACTTGTACAACATTTGAGAATCTTTACTGTGAAAACTTTTCGCCAGCCAGTGACCAGTCCAATACAAAGGAGGTGGGGAATTTGAAGTACCTCAGCCTGGATTCGAAGTGTTCAGTTTATCAATCTTGAGATATATACAGCATATGCGCGGAAAAGTAGCTTATATATTGTTTAATTCTTCAACCTGTCGGTTGTTTAGATCATTTGCTGCCTAAGTTTATATCTTGGAGTGTGAGCAGGGTAATATATTGTGAAAAGATTTAGGGAAATTGGTTTGCCGGTCTTTAGAAATGGAGGTGGGAAGTATAATGCCTGCATGTTAAATTAGTTTGGGATATTTTTTATTTAGAGTGACACCTGAACTGTCGAATCTGCGCGCCTCTGGAAAGACAATGATAGTGTAAATGTTGATGAAAATGTTACTCTGTTTTTTTTTGGTCACCCTGCCTTGGTGGGAGACAGCCAGCGTGTTGAAATATAATACATACGTAATGATGTACACACACCTGTGACGAGCGGGGTCCCACACTAGGACCAGTGCTATTTTTGGTATATGTGAACTACATGACGGAAGGGTTAGACTCAGAAGTGTCCCTGTTTGCAGATGATGTGAAGTTAATGAGGAGAATTAAATCTGATGAAGACCAGGCACTTCACCTGGACAGACTGGACACCTGGTCCAGCAAATGGCTTCTCGAATTTAATCCTGCCAAATGCAAACATGAAGATACACACACAGCAAACCTCAAAGAGGATCTTGGGGGGACCAGAAGCACACATCAATCAGATAACCGAGTCTCGAGCATTCCCCTTAGTGCAACCACAATTAGGTGAGTACAGTTACCTGGAGTTTACCTGGAGAGAGTTTAGGTGAGTACACACACAAACACACTCACCGAGGCAAGGTGACCTAAAAAAGAAACACTTTCTCCATCATTTACACAATATCACTGTTTTTGCAGAGGCGCCCATACATGACAGTTTAGATGTCACTCCAGCCAATATCCTAAACCCCTCCTTTAAAGTGCAGGCATTGTGCTTCCCACCTCCAGGATTCAAGTCCGGCTAACCGGTTTTCTTGAAGTCCTTCACAAAATATTACCCTGCTCACAATCCAACAGCTCGTCGCGTCCCAAAAACCATTCGTCTCCATTCACTCTTAACACGCTCACACATACCTGCTGCATGTCCAAGCCCCTTGCACATAAACCACTTTTACCCCTTCCCTCCATCTTTCCTAGGATGACCCCTACCCTTCCTCCCCTGCACTACAGATTTATATACCCTCCAAGTCAATTTATTTTGCTCCATCCTCTCTAAATGACAAAGCCACCTCAATAACTCCTCTGAATAATACTTGTAGTAACTCCACACCTCCTAAATGCTATACTACGAATTCTCTGCATAATATTTACACCACACATTGCCCGTAGACACGTCATCCCCACTGCCTCCAGCCGCTTTCTCGCAGCAGCACTCACAACCCATGCTTCACACCCACATGAGTATTGGTACTACTATACTCTTGTACATTCTCTTCTTTGCCTCCATGGATAACGTTTTTTTGTCTTTACAATTCCTCAATGCACCACTCACATTTTTTCCTTCATCAATTCTATGTTGAGTAAAAGGACACAAGTGCAGCTATTGTCACACTAGTTGCACTTGTGTACTTTTACTCAACATATTGTTGGTAATTCTACCAACATTAACGCATAAATTTATGGGTTATCTCGTCCTTCACAAACCCATCTGCTGACAAGTCTACTCCCAAATATCTGAACACATTCACTTCCATACTCCCTTTAATCTGATATCCAATTTGTCCTTAATAAGTAACTCGTTTGATACCCTCATAGTCTTAGTCTTATCTATGTTCACTTTGAACTTCCTTCCATTACACTGGTATATGGACATTACCTTTGTTATAGGAGATACCATCAAAGATTTGACTAATCTCAGAAGGATGGCCTACACGAACGCTTATCTTGTGTGAGGCCTCCAGACTGTCCAAGGTGAGAACACTCTGCAGTTTGTTAATGACGAATAATTCGATCACTTTCCATGAAGGCTCAATCTAGAAATATATTTTATTTAAATATATCTGCCTGAACGCTGAGCATGATTTTTGAGAATTTAATAAATACTTCACAATTTTTTAGATTTGCTCGAGGAAAACTAACCTTGCTGAGACGATACAACTTACGATAATGGAAGAAACACACTGAGCCGATACTCAGGCAAGAATGCTTTACTCATATTTCTGTAATCCTTGCACTGTACGATGTACTTACGTGGTCCATGCCGATGTACTGAACGAAGGCAGCAAAACCTTCGTTGAGCCACAGGTCGGTCCACCACTTGGGTGTGACAATGTTGCCGAACCACTGATGGGCCAACTCGTGGGCCACTGTTAGGGCCACTCCGTACTGGTTAGATGGAGATGATTCATCAGGGTCGTACAATAATGTTGTCTCCCTGAAATAACAATCACTTCAAAATTAGCCAATGGAACAAGTTAGGTGTACGTGTTATCTCAGATACATGTCCATTTTGAAGCTCTCTTGCGGCAACACCTTATATAATTGACGGGGTTAGTGGAATATCAATATGTGCTAGACTCATAGTTACATTGCTCTGGGAACTAGAGGTAATCAGGTCAGCGTCAAGAAAGGGTAGCTAAATTCCCTGGATCGAGTCTTTCACTGGCATCAAGGGGCCCCCCTCCTTGAAGGACGGGGTTGGAAGAGTAATGTTTTTCCATGGTGATGTTCGCACTGATTTATAGTTTAGTCATTGTAACAGTGTGAAAACTGACATACCTACCATATGCAGTGTTGAAGGCAGGCAGGAGCCCTGCTATTATCAATGTTGAAGAAAGGCAGCAGCCCAACTATTAACAATATTGAAGGTAGCAGTTAAGAAAAATAACGTTATGTCATTTAAAATAGTGATAATTCTTTGATATTTTAAACGCCCGTTTTGGAACTCTCATCTTCGCAGTTGCTATACTGAAACAATAGTTAAGTACAGAAAGTTGTAGTACCATGTTCATCACCTTCAAAAGACGAAGTGGAGGCATACAAGTTTCTCAGTAATGTGAAAATTATATAATTTAACCTTCCTACATAATTACAAATTACGATAAGATAATTTTTCCAAAGTGTCCACATTCCTGTTAGACTAAAGTCAGAAAGACATAAGAGGCTAATCCGTGGAACAAGGTTCCAGCTAGTCTTTAAGTGTCAAATTAATCCCAGTTGACTAGTTAATAACGTTTGCCAGAAGATGTAAAGGCAATTAGTGCACACTTTCTTAGATTACTAATACTATTATTAAATCTATTTCCAACTTTCTCATGCGCCCCATAAATAGAGCACAGCGAGTGTTTACCTGTAGGTTATGAGGCCCCAGTTCTCCATGGCTCCCGCAGAGAAGTCAGGGATAGCGATCATGTCCTGCTTGGGAAGCGGGTAAGGTTGATTGAAGTAATCCTCGAAGTGAGTAAGAATGGCAGGACCGACTCTCAGTGCATACTGTGCTTGTGTCAGGGCCTCCTCCCGAGCCCATACTGTGAACACCAACTCACATGCATTACACAAACAGATGTCTCTAATCTAACAGCGGGTCACCAAACAGAAAATGAGGAAAATTTTATCCTCGAGAGAACCGAGTGTGTATGTACTAGTACACTCCTCAGTACACGTACTCTTGAATTATGTTTTTCTACGGCCTGTGGGTCATTCAGTATGTGACTTACTAGTACACTAGCAAGAATAACATCTAAAATATGCATTAAAATAATAGTTCAATGTATAACTGTGTATAACAAGTGGTCTATGATGTCTCCTAGTGAGAGCGCGAGTGGTTGTCATCTGCCATGTAAGTGTTCTTCCACAGGTTATTGGTTCACTATCTGCAGAGGTTAGTCCCTCATGATAGTCGTTCAACGGCTCTGTCTTTAGCTTGTTATTCTGTGCTTTTCTTTGTATTAGGTTTCTAACTCCTTTTTTAGTCTTTGACTTCCTGATCTTACAAGTTCTTCGTTATTAATGTGAAATATGGTAGGCACAGCTATCAGAATAAATCGCTTGCTGATTACAGTAGAAATATCTACCAAGATTAACATTTCACTGGTGTCAGTATAGTAAATCATTAACTATGACTCGAGTTCAAAAAGAGATGGTGTGGATATTATTATGGGGAGAGCTAAACCCTTAGGGATTATATAGCACCTATGGGAATAAATATTATTATGGGGAGAGCTAAACCCTTAGGGATTATATAGCACCTATGGGGGGAAGGTTGTGGAAGACATTCAGGCTCAACTCAGGGAACTGGAAAACAGATCCAATTCCCAAGATCAGGAGCCCCTCACCAGCATCGAGGAACCTCCCTTGAGGGGCTGGTGTGAATAGAAAAATGTTGCTGTTGAGTCTATGATAAGGTCACTAATTCATATCCTTGGTAGTTCACCTCGCTCACTAATTTATATCCTTGGTAGTTCACCTCGCTCACTAATTTATATCCTTGGTGGTTCACCTCACTCACTAATTTATATCTTCGATAGTTCACCTCACTATTTTCCCTCATGGCGCGCGGCTGCTGAGACAGGAGTACGTATCTCGGATCAAACTATTCACTAACCTCTGTTTTCTGTAGTTATATTATAATAATAGTGGATATGGCATTAGGATGGGCACCAATATCTTTCAGATTATTTACCAACAGGAATTCAAAAGAGGTGGCAGTTTTAGCTGGTTTATGGAGCAAGTAGGAGTGATAAGCTGCTTGGTGTGGCAATTTAGTAGGTGCAGAATTGAGTGATGACCTCTCTTGTCGTAATTTCAATGAGTCTCTTGGTAGAGTAGCCAAACCATACCACGGGCGGGGTTAGAACCCGCCATCAGAGAGTAATGAAACTCCAGTCCGACGCGCTAGCCACTGGGCCAGCTGGCTACAATAAGATTCGTCCAACTAGATATATTTATACACCATAGGAAGGTTAGCATGGTCACCACTGTGACCACAAATGCAAGTTTTTACAAACGGATCTCCCACAAGCGTGGTGCCTATGCTAACCTTCCTATGGTGCATAAATATACCTAGTTGGACGAATCTTATCGTAGCCAGTTGGCCCAGTAGCTAGAGTGTCGGACTGGAGTTTTATGACTGATCGCGGGTTCTATCCCCACCCGTGGTATGGTTTTCAATCGTGTCATTACGATTTCGCGAGTCATGAGAGTAGCCAAGGTGCAGCTGATGAATAACTGGGCTAATGACCGGTGAGGCCCTAGTTAGCAGGCAAGGGTTAGTGCTGGGATATAGTTTCACACAATTTTGATCTTTACCTTTAATTGAAAGTCTTTTCGTGAAGTTTTTGGGTCATTTGTTTAGTTTGTCGCAGGCTGATGAGTGAGACGAGTGCTTGCTCATCCTTAATGGATACTTTGGCAATTTTATCTGCAGATTCTTTTCCTCTAATACCAACGTTGCTTAGCATAGACTGGAGTGGTTTTACCCCGTGAATTCTAGGGGCTACGAAATGTTACGTGATGCGATGAGTTAAACTGTTTTGTCGTTCACAATTCACAAATAGCCTACTCTTAGGAGAGGAGATCTATGAAGATGGTTCGGTTCGTCTTGGACCACTGTTAAGTCACAAATGAGAGAGAAAAAAGCAGAAAAGACCGGAGTACAGGACGATGGTGGTGGTAGTAGTATTAAAGAGAGCAGTAGTGGTAATAGTAATGAGTTTCTGTGATTATGTAAGAGAAAGGAGGGGTACTAGAACTCCCTCAGACAGCGGGTTATGGTAGGTTGTTCACAAAACTTACCCACATGACCAGTCTGCATTCAATAAACAATCTTTAAAAAAATATTTTCCATACAAAACAGAAATATAAACACGCTGATAATGCATTAATGACCTCTGAATTGGATGTGGTCAATGTCAGTGGCATTAAGGTGCGCGAAGTCCGACACAACGAAGGCGACAAGGTAAGTGGACATGGGGACGGAGACCTGGAACTGGTCCCACAACCACCCCTCCTGACCCTCCCTGCAACACAAAAATAATAAGTGATAAAATCTACTTCGCCTTCCAAAATACACTAGCTTTTATCGGGACTGACGACTGGCATTACCGTTTCTACTGAACCACTGAAAGGGTTGACGTACACAGGAAAAGTGTTGTTTATAGGCATGTTGGAGATGGAGGTCATATTCGCCTCCCTGGCCAAGTACACCTCAAAGGTGGCCTTCAGTCCTGGCTCATCAAAGCATGGGAAGGCTCGACGCGCATCTGTGGCTTGGAACTGTGTCACTGCCAAAAACCTGTTGACAAATATAACATGATTCTTCACAATGCTTTATCTTGGAATATTTATTTATCTGGATTTTTTTTTGCAATTTTAACAAAATTAAAATTGCAATATTTAAAAAAAAATTATCATACAATTTTACAGTTGGGACAAAAAAAAAAACTAGATTAATAAAACAGTTACAGCAATGTAGTTATGTAATGACTTGGCTTTAAAGCCTACATCTATCGCTTTAGTTTCACAAATTTCTCTTAGGAGGTAATTATAGGAACTATTTCTGAATTGCTACATTACTTAGGAACAATATCACACTAAAACACTCACTTTAAATTACCAGCTGCGTCTCTGTAGGTGGACCTGTAGAAACCTCTGAGATTATCGTTGAGGAACCCAGTGAACTCCATAGAGAGGATGTACTTGTGGCCCTGCTGCAGCGCCTCCTCCAGGTGGGCCACGTAGAACTCTCTCTCATTGTCATATTCATGCTTCTTGATCACTAAGTCTGCAGCGCCCTCCTGGTTGTCCTTGTCAATTAACTAACCAAAGAAATGTTTATAGGTTTATTCGTTCTTGAAATGAAATAAGTGATATAATGGTGCTACATATATTTTACAACTTTTGAAATGAACTTTAACTGTTAACTTTTATTTCATCGATTAAATTATAAGTTATTCTAAATCCTAAGACAATGTCTCACTCGTATTGTTTCATTCTTGGTAATGATATCAACGATGTGGAGGGTGATGTTGAGAGTGGGCTCCAGCACCTCCATCTCCACCTCCACGTAGCCCAAGATACTGAAGTTGCCATTGATGAAGGGCTGAAGTTTGACCAGGTAGTGAAGGGGCTTCAGTGCTCTAGGAAGACGTATATTCTTCTTTTCCTCCTTTAGGGTTGACGTGATTGTGTTGGCGATAGCAACAGGTGTAGTAGAAGCGGTAGTTGTAGTAGCAGGCGTGGTGGTGGGAGTTTCTCTGGTGGTTGTTGTTGAAGCAGCTTCGTAGATTGGTGTGGGAAGTTGTCTAGGGTACTGTTAATATATATATATATATAGGAGTGAATGGAGACGAATGGTATTTGGGACCTGACGAGCTGTTAGAGTGTGAGCAGGGTAATATTTAGGGAAGGGATTGAGGGAAACCGGTTATTTTTATATAGCCAGACTTGAGTCCTGGAAATGGGAAGTACAATGCCCACGGTTCAAGATAATTACTATCACACATTTAAAGGAAAAAGTAATAAATTCCAAGTAGTTATTATACTCCTAAGAAAATGCTAAATCCGTAGCAGTTGTACAAGGCTAGGGAATGGCAGGTAATCAGATTGGATCAAAGGGGACAAAAAATAAGAGTAATTTAAATTCCTTGAACCAAGAACACTTCACTAGCATCTCGGTACACCAATTGAAGGGTTAAAAGTATTTAGAATTAAGGAATTCACAGTTCCATAAGATGTAAAAATCACACACAGTACACAAATAACTAGGTTCAATTTAGTGATTTTGTTGCATACCATTTGTACAGTAAAAGCTAATTATACTAACCGTGTATTATGTGATCAGCATACATTACCCATGAAAATCCTGCATGAATACTAAATATTTCCAAGAAGTGACTTACCCGATGGTGTTTGAATCTCTGCGGCGCCTCTACCGGGGTTCCTGCGATCCTCTGATGGGGAGTGTGGTAGACAAAGATTCCCGTAGCTACGATGGTACTGATGATGATAGTCAGAGACCATCTAAAGGTGAAGTGTTGCGGCCACTTGACAAACATTTCCCTGTTCTTGCTGTAGCTGGCCATACTGGTGTCGCTGCCTGAGAAAGTGATTTTTTTTTTTCCTGATATTTTTCAGAGTATTTCCGCACACCAAGAGCAGTTTAAAAAATGTAAACCATAGAGTAATTTCTTTAACTCGCCTTTGGCTTAAGACTGCCAGTTTTTTCTTTTTTTAGATAGGGCGACAACTACAACTTCGTATTTATATTTACGGCGAAGCGTTAAACCCGTAAAGGTCATACAGCATTTGTGGATAGGAGGAGTACGAGGTAATAGTTTGTTCCGAGGAAGGCTAGGGAGTTAGCTAGGATTCCTTGAATAAGTTAACACCCTACAACTTAAGGCACATTCCTAACAGGGCTAAGGTTTCCTAAAATTCGGCAGTTATTCTTCCTTGTTTCACTATACAAAAATCACCAGTTTACCTATAAAGCCAAAGATATCAGTTCTGACCCGGGGTCAGTTCTGGTCACCACAGCTGGGTGTGGCGACCTGCCAAGGCAACTACGGTAGAACTGTTTGCTCAGTAGTATGATCTAGAGACTTGTGGACTCTCAGTAACTTACGAAATCGTAATAACACGATTACAAACCAACCAGGGAACGGGTAGGTTTGAACCCATGGCGAGTGAGTTTAGCGCTTCCCCATACTTTAACAATAATAGTTTTTCGGGTAATGACAGGAGATAAAATGGTGAACATAATGTTGGCTGCCTAAGTGTCTACCACTATCTGGATATAAAAATCCATAGCAACACTTACAACGTCTCCATTGCTTTGTTACATTACTAGGTTTCTAAACATAAGACGCGTGTTAGAGCCTCGCATTGCTCCTTATAACATTTGTCTACAAGATTATTGATGGGTTATCCGTAATAAAATGATTATAACTATGACCATAATTTTTAAAGGGGTGGACCGGTAAGTCAGCAGAAGTCCTCGGTCGGATGACCAGAAGCTCCAGCTGTGGGTCATCATGTGACAAAGACCCGGGTCAGAAAACACTAATTCTGCTTCACGACAAACCTTACCAAACCAGCCAGGGTCATCCGTAGTTCATCAGCCCCTAGTACCGCAATGCAGTAACTGGTTTGTGCCGAGGCAGCTCGCAACGGTACAGCAGAGTTGCTGGACAGGGTAGTGCTTGAGGCTCGTACACTAACCCTCCAGCAGTTCCGTATTTGTACTTCAACATATTTTGAATCATGCTTTCTTAATAAACAGGGGAGGGGGGCTTTGATGTAGGTGAAATGTTCTTGAGCCAAAGAATTGGAGCTACCCCTCCCTTTGGATCGAATCTGATTGTTCCCGCTCCCCTAGATACGGATGCAGGGATCTTCCATTGCCTGGGAAATGTGAAGAAATAAAATTTGAAGGGACTGGATAACGAAAGTCAGTGCCACACACTCAATTCTAATGTCTCTTGCAAGTCATTTTGTCCGTCTTCTTGCGTAATATTATTATATTCACTGGGAAGCGCAATTAAACTCGGAGTCCAGGGCAATAAGGATTTATTCAAGGACAGGGAGGATAGGTCAAATTCTTTGTATCAAGAGCCCCTCACCAGCATCAGGGTACGTTCCCTGAGGGGTCGTGGTTAACAATGATAGTGTAAATAGAAGTGCCTGTCTGTACAATTCATTTGAATCTCCATTTTAATTATTCGTAATACAGTAATATGGATTGTGACCTTAATGATAATGGTCCAGTAGAGGTCTTAATCTTCATTAAATTAAATAGTTATATTTACAAGAAGCCGTAAACTAATGCGGGTCCATTTAATGGAAGGAATAGTGGAGGCTCGATACTCCGTCACATAGCTAGGCTTTCCTATACAACCTAAAGACACTATGCATCAACAAAATAGCAAATACACAGATTTCCCCTTTCCTAAATACTTAAACCAGTTTAAAATTCGCTAGAGCAGACGGACATAGTGTGTTCAGCTTGCAAGATGACATACAACACAGCGATTGAGTAATCATTATTATTAGTCATGAGGAAGCACTATACCTGTGGGTGTCATTCAGCGCATTATGTATGGGAAGCAATCGCGTTTGATCCCGTGGAGGATCTATCCAGTTCTTTGGATCAGGAGCCCTTTTCTAGCCTCGTCTGACTCCAAATCTTTAATGCTGACAATTATCTCCTATGGAAACTTATGTTGCACTCCAAATTATTCCTTTCCGTGCATTGAGGTAGAGGGAAGGAGGATGGGCTTGTTGACTATAGGGACATTCTCATCTTCACGCAGCGACCGAAATATTAGTTAATAACGGTCTTGGAAGGGGTACTCTTGCAGTTGGCATTTTCGCTCCCTTCTTGCAAGGCTATCGTTATAGCTTGAGCAAATTTTATTCGATCGGCTTCAGATTTTCTGCGCTAGTATACTGTAATCAGAGCAAGGTTCATGTACCTACATCGGGCACCGGTGGTCTGGCTATCTGTGCACTGATTATGTTAACATAATCAGGTAAACTCATTTCTTTACTATTGTACAATAGGTATTCGAGGCCTGGACACCTACTTTGGGTATTACAAAACTGTTTATTTCACTAATGCTAAACTGGATTTTATTATCTTTATTTAATGATTATCTAGTTAATTCAACTTTTTCATGCTTCTGGAGGCCTATGCAAGAGGGAAACCACTAAAGCTTAACTGTAATCCCTTTCTTAATAATCTGTGTATTTATTTGTGCCTTAGTTCATACATAAGCATGCTACATCATGTCTCAGGCTATTTAGAACAAGCAATGAGGAGAGTTAGTTACAACTAAACTGAGTGCAGTAGTTTCCACAAGCTTGATAGCAACAAGTAATAGTTCAGTTTGTTAAGGTGGAAGCCCATTTATTAATTCTGATACACCTCTGCACTTTTGATATCACTATGTCCACCTATGCTCCCAAGAAGGTAATCTTGCACAATCCTCACCTTCGATTACTTTCTAAAGTCAATGCTCCGGAACACATTCACCACCTTAGGACAGAGAATAATGTTACAAATTAACAACGCTGATATCTTCCTTAACTCTGCAAGTTGGAGGGCAGGAAATATTGTTATAACCTAGAAATTTCCTAATTGCTGTTGCAACATGACGCTTTCGTAATCCCCGTACTGTAATGTATAACACTTACCTTCGTCACTTGTTTGTTTTGATGTCAATGCATTAAGTGAAAGTTTTGCTCAAACGTCCCGGGTTACACCCTGCCCACCCGAGGAAAGGCAAGCACAGACTGACCGACACCGCTTGCATGACAACTCAACTCCGGCCACTCCCACCTACCTTGCAAAACCAGCAAATATTAGAGTCTACAAGACTAGAAATTACGCTGGACCTCATCTTCACCACCAACAACGATCTGATACGTAATATAACCGTATCAAAGACAATACACACAGATCACAACATAATAGCGGTACAGACATGTATGCACATGGCTTCTGACCAGCAAAATGTGATCAGTCATGAGGGTGTCTTCACAAAATTCAACTTCAATAACAAAAACATACAATGGGAACATGTCAGCCATGCCCTAAATGAAACAAGATGGGAAGATATCCTAAACAACACAGATCCGAACCTTTGCCTAGAAAAAAATAACTGTGGTTCTTGGGGTCTGCACAAGACACATTCCATTAAGAAAAAGAGAAGATGCAAGCTAGAGAGAGAGAAACTCCCTATACAGACGAAGGCAGAGAATCACAGAGCTACTGAGAGGGACCAACATATCTAAAATACGTAGGGAGGCACAGGTCAGTCAAATAGCAAATATCGAACTTAAGCTGAAGGAATCTTTCAGGAGACACGAATATCAGGAAAAAACTACAAGCCATAAAGGAAACTGAAAAAAATCTTCTCTTATGCCAAATCTAAGGTAAAAACAACAAGTATTGGGCCCTGCTTAGGCGAGATGGGACATACACAGATGACAGCAAAGAAATGAGTGAGATACTAAAGTCCCAATGCTACTCAATGTTCAGTGAGCCGCTGCCCAGATTAAGGCTTGACAATCTAAATGAATTCTTTATGAACGAGACCCAAAATTTGGTCATCTCAAAAAATCTCTTATATTATCCTAACACCACAAGACTTTGAAATGGCAATAAATGACATGCCCATGCACTCTGCCCCAGGCCCAGACTCGTGGAACTCCGTGTTCATCTAGAACTGCAGAAGCCCCTGTCACATGCCTTCAGCATTCTGTGGAGAGAGCATTGATCCAGGGGTCATCCCACACTCACTAAAAGCAACAGACATAGCCCCACTCTACAAAGGTGGCAGTAAAGCAATTGCAAAGAACTACAGACTGATAGCACTAACATCCCACTTCATAAAAATCTTTGAAAGGGTCCTAACAAGCAAGATCAGAAACCACGTAGGTACCCATCAATTTCACAACCCACGGAAACACTGGGTTAGAGCAGGCCGCTTCTGCCTGTCCCAGCTACTGGACCACTATGACAATGTCCTGGATGCTATAGAGGATAAACAAAACGCAGATGTCGTATACACAGACTTTGCAAAAGCCTTCGACAAGTGTGACCACGGTGTAATAGCGCACAAAATTCGTGATAAAGGAATAACAGGAAAAGTTGGTAGATGGATCTGTAACTTCCTAATAGTAAACAGAGTAAAGTCCGAGACAGCTACGGTGAAAAGTTCTGTTCCACAAGGCACAGTACTTGCTCCCATCCTATTCCTCATCCTCATATCTGACATAGAGATGTAAGTCATAGCTCCGTGTCTTCCTTTTTCCTTTGCATATGACACCAGAATTGCCATGACGGTGTCCTTCATCAAAGACACCGCAAGACTCCAAGCGGACATCAACCAAATCTTCAAATGGGTCACTCAAAACAATATGAAGTTCAATGAAGAGAAATTTCAACTACTCAGATATGAAAAACTTTAGGAAATTAAAAACTGTATCAGGGTATACAACAAATTCTAACCATACAATAGAGCAAAAAAGTAATGTGAAGGACCTGGGAGTGATAATGCCAGAGGATCTCGCCTTCAAAGACTGCAACAATGTATCTACCACATACATGCTAGAAAAATGATGAGATGGATAATGAGAACCTTCAAAACTAGGAATGCCAAGCCCATGATGATTCTTCAAATCGCTTGTTCTCTTCAGGCTGGAATACTGCTGTACACTAACTGCCCCCTTCAGGGCAAGCGAAATTACTGACCTGGAGAGTGTACAAAGAACTTTCACGGCACACACAAGTACGATAAGGCACCTAAATCACTGGGAACGGTTGAAGTCCTTTGATTTATATTCCCTGGAATGCAGCCGAGAGATATGATAATGTACACTTGGAAAATCCTAGAGGGATTCTTTATTAACTATATCACTAAGGGTCTGGTCCACGTGAAGCCTCCTTGGTTCTGATAAATTAGACACAACACAAAATAAGTGTCAGGGGCCCAAGACTGTTTAACTGCCTCCCAGCATACATAAGGGGGATTACCAATAGACCTCTGGTTGTCTTTAACAAGGCACTGGACAGGTACCTAATGCCAGTATCTGACGAGCCTGGCTGTGGTTCGTACGTCAGTTCGCGTGCGGCCAGCAGTAACAACCTGGTTGATCTGAACCTGATCCACCACGAGGCCTGATCTCAGACCGGGCCGCGGAGGCGTTGACCCTTGAAACCCTCTCCAGGTATACCTCTTCCTTCACACAAACTATCCCACTCCTCCCTTGAAACAAAATATCCTGCCCCTCCAACACTATCCTATTCCCTCCGCCAAAACCATCCTCCTCCCTTCACAAAAACCATCTTTCCTCTCCCTTCATACAACAGACGTCAAGTCCATTTTTGAGTTTGCAGAACCAGTACAAAACACGCACCTGAAAAAGCACGCTAAAACAAAATGGAGATAGTGCAGAAGTATGCAACAAGGCTTGTTATTGAGCTAAGGGGCATGAGCTACGAGGAGAGGCTAACGGAATTTAATCTAACGGCATAGGACAGAACCATGGTAAACAACATCTAAAATACTCAGGGGAAATGATAAGATAGACAGATATAGGCTATTTGAGAGGCGAGATACGGGGAAACTCGGGGACACAACTGGAAGTTCAAGTCACATAAGATCTTAACCCACAGGGACGTTACGAAGTATTTCTTCATTCTCAGAGTGGTCGGGAAGTGGAATGAATGATCTCGGTGAGGAAGTGGTGGAGGCACACATAGGTTAAGAGCAGGTATGATAAGAGCCCACGAGGCTACGGAGTGAATCTGGAGTGGCAAGAGGCGGGACCAAGATATGAGAATCGACACCTATAGTGTTTGTACTCATTTGGGCCTTGCTGTCCTGGGCCTCGCTGTACTACTGAGTGGTTCAGCGATGGCCAGGACAGTTTTGACTCTTGAACCCCCCCTTCAACATGAAATAAAAGAGGATACATGAAAACAAAATCAAGTACTAAATAAAACTGAGACAATATGAATATTTTATTAACTGATTAAAACTTTTCTTTCTCTCTTATGAGTGAAACCTAGCTTTCCTGCAAGGTTGAAAATGTTGAGCATAGCGAACCCTAGTTTGTATATCTACATAAAATAATTTAAAGGGGAGGACCGGTAAGCTAGCGAAAGGCCTCTGTCAGAAGACCAACAGCTCCACTGGCGAGTCGTCATACAGTATGACTAAGACCCGAGACCCTTGTAGGTTTAGGGCTCCTTTTTGATTATACATGTAATATTAATAATAATAATAAGACCCGCACCAAGAACTATTTGTCCTGTTACTTGACAAATGTTACCTAACCGAACTTAGTGTGTATTAACAATGAAGGTTAGGATATGGAACTACACAAACAACCTCATTTCTATTATGTTTATGCAGATCATTTCATTCTGTTATACATACATAGATGCTATATATATTCAGTTTCTAATATTAATGTCTGAATTTATAAAACTTACAAGCACTTTATTTTAAAAGTTATCTTGAAAACTAGCAGCGGTAATGCGACATTAAATATTAAACCTTCCATACACGAGGTGAGAGTATCTTGTAATAGGTATTTGTCAGTGGCTACCATGCACGTCAGTGGCTACCATGCACCACAGTGGCCACTATGCACCACAGTGGCCACTATGCACCACTGGTCACCATCCATCACAGTGGCCACTATGCACCAGTGGCCACCATCCATCGTAGCACCACTGTGGTCAACATCCACATCACTGCACGATATCTCTCAATCTCTTGCAGGAAGTTGGTCATCGACTGGTCAGCCAAATGCAGTAATCTCTGATAATGCCAAACAGTTTTCTTTTGGCTATTGACTAAAGCTATGAAATTCATGAAATCCAAAATAAATAAATACATAATATATATACACAAAAAATAAGCAACAACCTGTGTAGGTGTTTCCTGATGTGTACCTCGTGTGGTTCAGTTACTGTTTATTCTTGCCTCATGTAACACTACGTTTTTATGACTCGTGTTTTAACCAGTCCAAGGATTTTACAGTGCTCACGAATTAACTTTTGTCACTCTGCACAAGTGTGATTTTCTTAGATCCTGAGAAAAACTCTTTCCTGTCATCGCTATGCAGTATGTGAAGCAAGGGACTGGTAATGCTTTCATCTGTATAAATTACTAAACATAGAAAAAACTGTATAGATACCAGTTAGCCGGACTTGAGTTCTGAAGGTGGGAAGTATATTGCCTGCACTCTGAAGGAGGAGGGTGGAGATATTTGCAGTTTTAAACTGCAGTATCAGTGCCCCTATGGCATGACTGATGGAGAAAGTTTTTTTTTTTTGTGTGTGGGGGAGTGGGTCATTTTACCTCGGTGGAGACGACCGGTTTAATATATCGTTCTTATAATGATGAAAATCTCGTCAGATATAATTTTTACTTTAAAACACATAACAGAGAGCCTTGTATTAGACGTTTCACCCTAAGTGGAGCTTTATCAAGTTTCTCGACCTGTTTTGGGAAAAACGGTATCAAAAATACTTGCTCTCCAACTTGATGTAAATTTCTAGTTTGCTCACTACTAGCGATTTATTACGTTTTGCATATTTTACTACAGTTTCCTTAAATTTATACCAGATTAATAATAGACTAATACACAAATTTGTTGCCTAAAGCAAATGATATATTAAAGTATAACATTATTTACATTTAAAAATAATTTTTTTTTCAGTTGTTTTGATTTATACGTTGAGTTTGTAGTACAAGATATGCAGAGGTAGAGTTGACAGCTGTGACATTACACATTCCAGTGATGAGCTGACACCTAGTGTACCTCATAGCAGGGGAATTAAATATGCATATATCATTTTATAATAAACAATCTACGTACTCCTTCGTCCCTGTAATAATGACCTATGGACAAAAGTACAGGAGTTAAAATCTTTTGATTGTTCATTGTAGTTATCCTGCCTATACATTTTTTTTCATATTTCATTTTGCCTTTCGTATAACGTTATTTCTCCTTTCAGACGTTCCTTAGCTTGACGCTGTAGCCCTTCTGCTCCAGCCACTGATATATAGTCTCGTAGTTGGCATCCATCCAGGCGATGTTATTCTTGATGATCTCTATTTTCTGTTCCACCTTTCTGGAAGCAGACTTGAGCTCCGTCCGGTGTTCGTCCACGAAGGTCATCACCTGACCACAAGATAACCTATGATTAATACTGCTAATATATATATATATATATATATATATATATATATATATATATATATATATATATATATATATATATATATATATGTATATATATATGGATTTTTGAAGGATGAGGTTAATCATAGAATTGATGAGGGAAAAAAGCTGAGTGGTGCGTTGAGGTATATGTGGAGTCAAAAAAGCGTTATCTATGGAGGCAAAGAAGGGAATGTATGAAAGTATAGTAGTACCAACACTCTTATATGGGTGTGAAGCTTGGGTGGTAAATGCAGCAGCGAGGAGACGGTTGGAGGCAGTGGAGATGTCCTGTTTAAGGGCAATGTGTGGTGTAAATATTATGCAGAAAATTCGGAGTGTGGAAATTAGGAAAAGGTGTGGAGTTAATAAAAGTATTAGTCACAGGGCAGAAGAGGGGTTGTTGAGGTGGTTTGGTCATTTAGAGAGAATGGATCAAAGTAGAATGACATGGAAAGCATATAAATCTGTAGGGGAAGGAAGGCGGGGTAGGGGGCGTCCTCGAAAGGGTTGGATAGAGGGGGTATAGGAGGTTTTGTGGGCAAGGGGCTTGGACTTCCAGCAAGCGTGCGTGAGCGTGTTCCATAGGAGTGAATGGAGACAAATGGTACTTGGGACCTGATGATCTGTTGGAGTGTGAGCAGGGTAATATTTAGTGAAGGGATTCAGGGAAACCGGTTATTTTCATATAGTCGGACTTGAGTCCTGGAAATGGGAAGTACAATGCCTGCACTTTAAAGGAGGGGTTTGGGATATTGGCAGTTTGGAGGGATATGTTGTGTATCTTTATATGTGTATGCTTCTAAACTGTTGTATTCTGAGCACCTCTGCAAAAACAATGATAATGTGTGAGTGTGGTGAAAGTGTTGAATGATGATGAAAGTATTTTCTTTTTGGGGATTTTTTTTTTTCGGTCACCCTGCCTCGGTGGGAGACGGCCGACTTGTTGATATATATATATATATATATATATATATATATATATATATATATATATATATATATATATATATATATATATGTCGTGCCTCATATGTAGAACTGGTCAAGTAGCAAGAACTCATTTAAAATTAAGTCCTTTCTAAAAATTTCTCTTATACGTTTAAAGATATAATTTTTTCATTAATGTTAAAGTAAAAATTTTTAATTTTTCTTCAAAAGAATCTTAGAAAACTTACCTAACCTTATTATAACAAGAACAATTTATTTTAGCCTAACCCAACTAAATATATTTTAGATTTGTTTACAATAATTTAATACGAAACAAATACAGTGAAATATATTTTTTTCGGTATGTTCAGAATGATTTTGGTGAAATTATTGCATACACAAATTTTCGCTTGTCATATATGGCAAGATGAGCGTTGCTATTTAAGCCAAGATCGCAAGTTCTGCCTATTCGGCACGACATATATATATATATATATATATATATATATATATATATATATATATATATATATATATATATATAATATATATATATATATATATATATATATATATATATATATATATATATATATATATATATATATATATATATATATATATATATATATATATATATATATATATATATGTCGTGCTGAATATGTAAAACTGGTCAATTAGCAAGAACTCATTTAAAATTAAGTCCTTTCTAAAATTTTCTCTTATACGTTTAAAGATATATTTTTTTCATTAATGTTAATATAAAAAAATTAATTTTGCACCAAAAGAATCTTAGAAAACTTACCTAACCTTATTATAAAAAGAGCAATTTATTTTAGCCTAACCCAACTAAATATATTTTAAATACGTTTACAATAATTTAGTACTAAGCAAACACAATCAAATCTATTTTTTTTCGTTAGGTTCAGAATGATTTTGGCGAAATTATTGCATACACAAATTTTCACTTGTCCTATATAGCAAGATGAGCGTTGCTATTTAAGCCAAGATCGCAAGTTGTGCCGAATAGGCAGAACTTGCGATCTTGGCTTAAATAGCAACGTTCATCTTAAGATAAGATAAGATTTCGTTCGGATTTTTAACCCCGGAGGGTTAGCCACCCAGGATAACCCAAGAAAGTCAGTGCGTCATCGAGGACTGTCTAACTTATTTCCATTGGGGTCCTTAATCTTGTCCCCCAGGATGCGACCCACACCAGTCGACTAACACCCAGGTGCCTATTTGCTGCCATATAGGACAAGTGAAAATTTGTGTATGCAATAATTTCGCCAAAATCATTCTGAACCTAACGAAAAAAATATATTTCATTGTGTTTGTTTAGTATTAAATTATTGTAAACAAATCTAAAATATATTTAGTTGGGTTATGCTAAAATAAATTGTTCTTGTTATAATAAGGTTAGGTAAGTTTTGTAAGATTCTTTTGATGAAAAATTAAATTTTTTTACAATAACATTAATGAAAAAAATATATCTTTAAACGTATAGGAGAAAATGTTAGATAGGATTTATTTTTAATTGAGTTATTGCTAATTGACCAGTTTTACATATTCGGCACGACATATATATATATATATATATATATATATATATATATATATATATATATATATATATATATATATATATATATAATATATATTATTAAAAATATATAGGGAAGTACCACCTCTATGGCTGGAATGGGGACCCTCATCCTCGGAGAAGACAATAAACGTACCTCAGGGAAAACTCAAGGTTCTCCCCGGAACTGTTTGAATATTTTCTTCTACCACCCCCTATATATTTTTTATTCTATCTGAACATTTATTAATAAACAAAATACATTTACAGAAAAAAACATAAACATGAATACAATGGCACAATGTATCAAAGATCATGAATTTCCTCCAGCTCCTCCGAGGCTGGAAGTGAGCCAAGTATGCAGCAAGCATTTCCCCTCTGGATGCCGATGCTGAGGCGCTGGAGCATGAAAGTGGCTGCCCTTGGGTCCCTGGTGGTGTCGATGAGTCTGGAACCCAATTCTTTAATTAAGGAAGCGTGTTTCATTTTTTCCCCATGATCCCAAGGTCTCTGATCCCACTGGGACAAATTGATACTGTTGGCTAATGTCCCTGTACTTGCTGATCTTGTACTCCTCCCTGTGGTCAGCAGCTCCTCCCTGTCACCCCACACTGTGATGGATATAGGTGTCAGCCAGTGTGGACACACAGGTATAGTCCCATGCTAAGAGCTTGCCATTCTTCCAAGGATAGATGGTGATCCCGTCGGGGCGGTTTGCTGGGTTGTGGGTATTGTTTGCTGCAAGTGATCGTGGCTCCCTCTCGGCAGGGCATCCAGCTGTAGCAAGGGTTCTCTTAATGATGTCGTTGACCTCATTGTGTCTTGCATGCCAGCCCTTGGTTTTGGAACAGTTAAGACCATGTAGACCGTATTGGTCTGCTTGTACTTCGCCGCAAATACACATATATTCTGTGAATTGGGGCAGCAAGGCGCAGAGCCACTGCAATACGGAGGGTCTTAGGATCGAGTCGCGTTCCCATTGCCGATATGGGAACTGTTTTGAGGAAGTCCCCAGAGTGAGGTGCACTCACAGCCTGGAGACGGGCAATCTCCCTATCTGATGTTGCAGCCCTGAGCATGTTGGCAAGCACCTTTTCAGCAATTGGGCCATCCCAGCTTGACTGTTTGTGAGCCAGTGCTGCACTAGGGTTTGGTGCTGGAGCAGCAAGAGTCTCCCATTCGGTGATGGCACTGGCATAGCTAGGGTCTTCTATTCCTGCTGAGTCACTGAGGGTGTCAGGAAGAATTTGTCTTATCAACTCGTTTGATGCAATGGAAGAGGATAGGAAAGGTGGTAGAGCAATCTGGGAGGATCTGCGTACTCCTAGCCCTCTAAGCCTGACCGGAAGTGAGGCTTGCAACCACTGTCCATCGTCAAGGGAAAGATTCAATACACTCTCTAGCATGGCCTTCAGGAGAGAATCATATTCCTTGAGTTTTGGACTGCTGAAGACTGGGGAGCATCTCAGAAAATAGGTAAGTTTTGGGATTGACAGGCACCTGGTGAGTAGGTAGAAGGCATCGTGTGTGTCAATGTCTTTCATCCTGCTTTCCATCGTCTGGAGGTCTGAGACTTTTTTTCCTAGGATCAGATCGATGGCATTGGACCCAAGAGGAGCACCGAGGAGAGTGCTATTGGCTGGATCAATGGCTCATGCTCCTGGTAAAACGGCACTAATATTCTGGATCATCTGTTGATTGGTAGAAACTATTTCACATTTGGTGGGGTTTAAAGAAAGGCCCAGGCTTTCTCCCATGTCTTTAATTTTACTGATGTCCTCTAGGAGAGATTCTGTTGTGCCAGCTAGGGTACCGTCGTCCAGGAACCAGATATTGAGCTCGCTGGAGAGTGCCTCCGTGACTTCCTTGATGACCAAACAAAATAGAAAGGGGGCGAGAGGGTCCCCCTGTTGCACGCCCTCACACGAGTCAATTTCATGGTCCCCAAACAATAGTTTGGAAGTCACACTATAACACGATTCTATGAAGGGGTAAAGGGAAGGGAAGTTTCTATAAACTGCTTGGAGAGCAGCATCCCTTCTGACTGAGTTGAAAGCATTGGCAAAGTCCAATTTGACCAAGGCTTTTTCATATGACATGTATTTGATATATACTCGTGCTGCGTGGGCAGCTGCTTCACAGCCCTGTTGAACGCCGAAACCGAGCTGAGTTGGTTTCAGCATTGTAGCAGCCTCTTGACTCACCCTTCTTACTGCAGCCTTGGCGACTAGGCGCCGAAGGGTGTTACCCACTGCAATGGGCCTGATTCCGCCATCCTTTTTCCGGAGGGCACACAATGAGGCACCAAAGAAAAAGGGTCTGATGGCCTCTGGGACACTGCCAGCCAGGCACAGGTTGGAAAATTTGGTGAGTTCAGACAGCAGCCTCTCTGAAACCTCACCAAGTGCTGGATTGAGTATTTGTTTTAAGTGTTGAGGCCTTAAACCGGTGAAACCTCCTGCTGAACCCTGTGGAAATGACATAACAGCTTTATACACATCAGCATCCTGTAAGGTTAGATGTTCTTTGCCTGCTGCAATGTCAGGGAGGTCAATGTTGGTACTGGGAGCCCTGGGTGGATGTTTGTCCTTCAGAGCTTGCGCTGTGCTGACGTCCTTGGGAGCGATGATATCCTCACTGGTTATAAGTCTCAAAGCTCCAATAGTATTACCCTCTTCTATTTTTTTGCTAATTTGGGCTCTGATTTTTGAGGTGTCGGGTGTCCTGTTGTTGGCATTTGCCCGGCGGGTGTTTGTCGCCCTAGGGGGGAGACGGACGAGGTTGTCATCCCTTGGGAATGCATTTATTGCCCTAATAACATGTGTTGCAAGTGACTTGTCCCTCCTTGGTGGGACAGCCAAACAGGCATTGCCAAAAAGCAGCAAGCTGTGCCAGGATCTGTTGTTTGAAGGAGCATCGTTGACTTTCTTCAGAAGGTCAGTGAATTTGCTAGCAGCTTGAGGGCGAGCTGCTTTGGGGATGTGTGTCAGAGTCCTGGTGGATGTTAATTTGATTGCAGATTTGAGGTCCTCTGTAGAGGTGAAGTCACGGTAGCTGTCAGCCCTGTCTGCTGGGGGAGGCTGTTGGTTCTCATTTGGAGCTCTCCTGGAGCCTAGACATCCATTGTGTGCACGGATGTTGCCAGAGAACCAAAACCTAGTCATTGTGGTAGTCTACAAGCCTCCGGATGCAACATCCCAGCAATTCCAGGAACAGCTGTTAAGAATTGACCACTGTCTGGAAAATCTTCCAGCTCCTGCACCCAACATCTTGCTCCTGGGGGATTTCAACTTAAGGCACCTAAAATGGAGGAATATAGCAAATAATATTGTTGCAGTAATAACACCAGGAGGCAGCTCTGATGAAAACTCACACTCACACGAGCTTTTAAATCTCTGCACAAAATTCAATTTAAACCAGCAAATAATAGAGCCTACTAGACTGGAGAATACACTAGACCTCATCTTCACTAACAATGATGATCTGATAAGAAATGTCACCATATCAAAAAAATATACTCAGATCACAACATAATTGAGGTTCAGACATGTATGCGTGGAGCCCCAGACCGACAAAATGAGACTAGTCACGAGGGAGCATTCACCAAATTCAACTTCAATAACAAAAACATAAAGTGGGACCAAGTAAACCAAGTCCTAACCGATATAAGCTGGGAAGATATACTAAGCAACACAGACCCCAACTTATGCCTAGAACAGATTAACTCGGTGGCACTCGATGTATGCACAAGGCTTATTCCTCTAAGAAAAAGGAGGAGTAGATGTAAAATAGAAAGAGACAGGCGCTCCCTTTACAGGCGACGGAAAAGAATAACAGAGCGGCTAAAAGAGGTCAATATATCTGAAATGCGTAGGGAGACACTGGTCAGAGAAATAGCAAGCATCGAACTTAAGCTAAAAGAATCCTTTAGGAGTCAGGAATCGCGGGAAGAACTAAAAGCCATAAATGAAATCGAAAGAAACCCAAAGTATTTCTTCTATGCCAAATCAAAATCGAGAACAACGTCCAGTATTGGGCCCCTACTTAAACAAGATGGGTCCTACACAGATGACAGCAAGGAAATGAGTGAGCTACTCAAGTCCCAATATGACTCAGTTTTTAGCAAGCCGCTAACCAGACTGAAAGTCGAAGATCAAAATGAATTTTTTATGAGAGAGCCACAAAATTTGATTAACACAAGCCTATCCGATGTTATCCTGACGCCAAATGACTTCGAACAGGCGATAAATGACATGCCCATGCACTCTGCCCCAGGGCCAGACTCATGGAACTCTGTGTTCATCAAGAACTGCAAGAAGCCCCTATCACGAGCCTTTTCCATCCTATGGAGAGGGAGCATGGACACGGGGGTCGTCCCTCAGTTACTAAAAACAACAGACATAGCCCCACTCCACAAAGGGGGCAGTAAAGCAACAGCAAAGAACTACAGACCAATAGCACTAACATCCCATATCATAAAAATCTTTGAAAGGGTCCTAAGAAGCAAGATCACCACCCATCTAGAAACCCATCAGTTACACAACCCAGGGCAACATGGGTTTAGAACAGGTCGCTCCTGTCTGTCTCAACTATTGGATCACTACGACAAGGTCCTAAATGCACTAGAAGACAAAAAGAATGCAGATGTAATATATACAGACTTTGCAAAAGCCTTCGACAAGTGTGACCATGGCGTAATAGCGCACAAAATGCGTGCTAAAGGAATAACAGGAAAAGTCGGTCGATGGATCTATAATTTCCTCACTAACAGAACACAGAGAGTAGTCGTCAACAGAGTAAAGTCCGAGGCAGCTACGGTAAAAAGCTCTGTTCCACAAGGCACAGTACTCGCTCCCATCTTGTTCCTCATCCTCATATCCGACATAGACAAGGATGTCAGCCACAGCACCGTGTCTTCCTTTGCAGATGACACCCGAATCTGCATGACAGTGTCTTCCATTGCAGACACTGCAAGGCTCCAGGCAGACATCAACCAAATCTTTCAGTGGGCTGCAGAAAACAATATGAAGTTCAACGATGAGAAATTTCAATTACTCAGATATGGTAAACATGAGGAAATTAAATCATCAGAGTACAAAACAAATTCTGGCCACAAAATAGAGCGAAACACCAACGTCAAAGACCTGGGAGTGATTATGTCGGAGGATCTCACCTTCAAGGACCATAACATTGTACCAATCGCATCTGCTAGAAAAATGACAGGATGGATAATGAGAACCTTCAAAACTAGGGAGGCCAAGCCCATGATGACACTCTTCAGGTCACTTGTTCTATCTAGGCTGGAATATTGCTGCACACTAACAGCACCTTTCAAGGCAGGTGAAATTGCCGACCTAGAAAATGTACAGAGAACTTTCACGGCGCGCATAACGGAGATAAAACACCTCAATTACTGGGAGCGCTTGAGGTTCCTAAACCTGTATTCCCTGGAACGCAGGAGGGAGAGATACATGATTATATACACCTGGAAAATCCTAGAGGGACTAGTACCGAACTTGCACACGAAAATCACTCACTACGAAAGCAAAAGACTTGGCAGACGATGCACCATCCCCCCAATGAAAAGCAGGGGTGTCACTAGCACGTTAAGAGACCATACAATAAGTGTCAGGGGCCCGAGACTGTTCAACTGCCTCCCAGCACACATAAGGGGGATTACCAACAGACCCCTGGCAGTCTTCAAGCTGGCACTGGACAAGCACCTAAAGTCAGTTCCTGATCAGCCGGGCTGTGGCTCGTACGTTGGTTTGCGTGCAGCCAGCAGCAACAGCCTGGTTGATCAGGCGCTGATCCACCAGGAGGCCTGGTCACAGACCGGGCCGCGGGGGCGTTGACCCCCGGAACTCTCTCCAGGTAGATGTGGGATTGAGTGCACATTCCCTGTAGCACACCCGGCAGATACCTCGTGAACGACAGCTTTGGCTCTGTCGTGAAGATTCCTGGGAACCCGCGACTACTTGTGACATCGCTGATATCGTGGGGGTGGGAGGGCGCCAGCTGTGGGGTGACGGGTGAAGGGCAGCATGGATGAATGGGGGATGAGGGTGGGGGAGTAGCGAGCTGCGGAACTTGTAATTGGTGGGGCACTAAACGGCAACACCCTTGGTCAGGAAGTCTATGGGCCTAGGCTGGGATGAGGGGAGGGGATATGGGATGGGGGAGGGGGGAGGGAGTGGCCCTGTGTGTTTAAGACGCACATCACTGACTAACTTTTGCTAATTGTTATACACTTATTGTTCCATTTCTTTTCCCCCTCTACACTGCAACTTGTATCTCAGTGTCCTCTTTAAAACTAAACATCTTTTAAATCCGTTTCAACCTATTTTAATCATTTACCTCACTTTTTGCAATCCTCCTTCATTCACCCTCTCATGTCTTCCAAAGCTATAAAATTACTTAAAAAAAATTTCGTATTTAAATTCTACCTGTTTATGTGCTTAATTACAAACACCTAATCCACACATTCCTTTGTTTCCAAATTTAAATTCATTCTAATTACTGACTTTCCAATAAATTTATTAGTCATAATTCATTCTTGAACTTCACCTGGTGTTATTAATATTTTCCTATTACATAATTTTATACACACTTCTCTTCGACTTCCCTTTGTAAAAATAAATAAAAAACTGAAATTTACAATGACACAAATATAATGCTTCAAAAATCACAGTACTGGAGGGACGAAACTTGTGACCAGTTGTATCTCAGTCACTCATGAGTCATCCCACACGTAGGTTAAACTATATTTAAGATAAGATAAGATAAGATTTCGTTCGGATTTTTAACCCCGGAGGGTTAGCCACCCAGGATAACCCAAGAAAGTCAGTGCGTCATCGAGGACTGTCTAACTTATTTCCATTGGGGTCCTTAATCTTGTCCCCCAGGATGCGACCCACACCAGTCGACTAACACCCAGGTACCTATTTGCTGCTAGGTGAACAGGACAACAGGTGTAAGGAAACGTGTCGGAATGTTTCCACCCGCCGGGAATCGAACCCGGGCCCTCCGTGTGTGAAGCGGGAGCTTTAGCCACCAGGCCACCGGGCCACCAAGCAATCGGTTTACAATCCAGTTGTTGTGGGTCTTAAGTAGGTCCCCACACTTACTTTTCCCCCCAAACACTCACAGTGAGTATGTATAAAGAAAATGTTACCTCCTTGAGTTGCTGCCTAGTGTTGAAGTTAGAGGTTGATGAGGTGATCAAATAAGGTCTTGCCTTTCCTTCGAAGCTGCACGGGAAAATATTAACAAAATAAATTAATACAGATATACTTAGCCTACATTTAGTATCCAACATTATTTAGGAACAGGGACTACAGGTGTACGAAAGTTTCCTATACATCTCCAATCGCTGAAGTTCCAAACATGCTCACGTATTTGTTGGAAACTTTAGCAAATTCACTTACTAGTGAAAGCTTAAACAAGATTGCTTGTGAGTCATGTTTTTGTCACTTTTAGTCCTAAATAACTGTTACTAGTTGCAAGCCTAAACCAAACTGCTTACTATTCATAGATCATCTTCCAGTTGTCTCTGAGGAAGGTCCATGCTAGGGGGCGGCCTATATCATTAAACGCTATTGATCCGAAGACAAGCTCTGAGTCCTGTCTCCTAATGCCACTGTTGGGGTCGAAGGCCATCTCTAAGTACCTGAAATGGGAATCAAATTATATTTTGTCGATGTGGCCAGTTTATAACGCACTCGGTAATGCTCCCATCTACGATTTTAGCTCAAAAGCATACAGACCCATAAAAAGCCTAAGAATTAGGCCCTAGAAGAGTTAACTTCTAGGAATGGAAAAGCAAAGGGAAGAATGATCAACATAAGTTTCAAGAGTACTGTTAATAATTACTGGGAAAAATTTTGAGAAAAGCCAAGTAATCATAACTCATGAAGATAATGCTGTCAAGACAGAGACTACTCAGTAAAGAACAGATCGCATTACTTTGATACAAGGTACTGTATAGCCCTTGTAGGTTTAGCGCTTGTTTTGATTGTAATAATTAGATACAAGGTACGCACCTGGAGAGGAGCCACAGCTGCTTGGTACAGCCCATAGCTCTGAGAAGTCTGTGTTTCTCTGAGGCTACGTTACTCTTGAGGTACTGATTCCAAGCGAAGTCCCATTCCTCTGCTCCACCCGTTGCTAGCGCCTGGCAGTACACCGCAGACTTGAGGCTAGGCGCAATGATTCTGAGACATACGTGAATAAGAAATAAATAGGATCATTTATGTCAACAGAAAAACAACGCCACTTATGTCCAAAGAAAAACATCACCACTTATTTCCACAAAAAAAAAACCCACTGATGTCCACAGAAAAACAGCACTACTAATGACCAAAGAAGAACCATGCAAACATGGTTTTTCTGCGTACGAAGGCAGGTAAAAGTTGTTCTGCATAGTTTGACCTTTGAGATCCTCTTCAGCAGAATAAAATCAGTATATAGTAGTGTTTGAAGAGGTCACTCTCATTTCTCTCTCTTTCTCACACACACACACTTCATTATCACTAATATTTTCTTATTACTTTAAAATACACCATTAAATATAGATCAGATTAGTATAACATTATTAAGCTTTGTCAAAAGTTTATTCATCATTCCTAAAAAAGATTTTGTACAGCTGACTTACGTATTGTTGTCTGGGTTGGTCATCCATTGTCGGTAGAGAGAGAGTACATTGTCCAGACATTGCTTGTGGCGGAGTGAGCAGGCCCAGCTGACAGCCATAGTGCGCTTGTATTGTTCCAACAGGTGGTCATTCACACTGTTGTCCAGCCCTAATGTGTCGTATAACTGCACCACCATCTTCAGCATGTAGTTCTGTGGTGGACAACAAGAAAACTCACTATACCTTAATCCCGAGAATATAGGAATAAATGAATTGCAGAAAGGCTATTGGTCCATGCTGAGCGGTTATTAATTTTGCTCAATTACTCTAAATCCTGTACTGATCCAACCTATGCGTCACACTTCTTATTATATGCACAAATGAAGTTGCCTGGTAAACTGTACTACACAATTGTTTACTCTTTCCGTACCCATGTATACCAATTCGTAAAAGATTTCTCACAGGTAGTGTGTCAGTTATACATAACCTGGTCATCAGCGTGTGTATATATATATATATATATATATATATATATATATATATATATATATATATATATCGTGCTAAATAGGTAAAAACTTACGATTTTGGCTCAAATAGCAAGGCTTTTCCTGCCGAGTAAGGCAAGAGAAAATTTGTAATTATTTTATAAAAATCATTCTGAACCTAACGTAAAAAAAATTTCCCCTGTGTGTTTTATTAAATTATTGTAATCTTTAAATATATTTAGTTTGGGTTGGTTTAAAATTAAATTTCACTTGTTATAATAAGGTTAGGTACAAAATTATTAATTTCTACATTAAGTCCTTTCTAAAATTTTATCTTATACTTTAAAGATATATTTTTCATTAATGTTGATGTAAAAATTTTTAAATTTCCCAAAAAGGAACAAAAACTTACCTCCCCTTTAAATTTAACAAAGCAATTTTTAACCTATTAAAAAAATTTATTATCAATTTTTCAAAAATCATTTCTAAACCCCAACGTAAAAAATTTTCACTTGTGTTTATTAAATTATTGTAACCTTATCTAAAATATAAGTTGGTTGAGCTAAATTAAATTAAAATTTTATAAAAAGGTTATAAAAATTTTTAAATTTTCTACATTAACATAAAGGGAAAAAATCATCATTTAACTTAAAAGAAAATTTAAAAAAAGGACTAAATTTTAAATGAGTTCTTCTTTTGACCAGTTTTACTATTCGGCGACATATATATATTTTAATTATTATATAAATATACATTAGGATAACCTAGACAATACCTAACCCCTGGCCCCGTGCGTGGAACATGCGGGAAAGGGACCAGGTTGTTGATGGCCGCCTTCAGGGGGCATATTTAATCTTACCTGTAACGCAGGCCCAGGGCCCCCCTCGTAGCTCACCCGACCTGCCTAATGCGAGAGAGGGGTAGAAGCCCTTTGAAATATCCCTTAGTTTAACAGGGGCTGTATGCTCTATTTGGGAAAGATAAATCCACACAAATTTTCTATCTTAAAAAATTTCATGGAATATTCATGTCCCTTCAACAAATTGTAGTAAACAGTTTTAGAAAATATAAAAAACTTTTTTAAGACTTATCATCTAAAAAAACATTCACACGTAAGCATTTTTAAAATTAAATTTAAACCTGTATTCCCCAATTTCAACAGAATATTCCCTGTGCAAAAAAAGTATTTTTTTTTAAATTGCAAAAGAATTGCTGAACTGACAATTAAACTGTTAAATAATTTAAACAAACTTTTTATCAACTTTTTCCCCTACAAACCCCTAGAGATGGTGCTCCCCCAAAATTATGAAAATTATTTTCTTCCTTGAACACATATTAATGAAGTTGATTTTTGTGATGTATTTAAAGAGGAGGGTAAGAAAAAGTAAATTTTGTTTAAAAAAAAAATAAAGAGACGGGGAAAAGGGGCCCCGATGTGGAAAGTGACGAAATCATTAAGGGAAGGGGATGGTAAATAAAGGTTAGATGCTAATATAATGGGAAAGGGGTAATAAAATTGGGTGAGGATAATATAATGGGTTAAAATGCTAATATAATCGGTGGGGTGGTAGTCGTATCTGTTAAAAAACTTTAAAAAAACTAAATCAGAATTTACGTGTAGTTGAGGGGGTGGGGAAACAGGGAAAGGTTTGGGAAACTGGTCGGGTGGGTTTTAAAGGGCACAAATATCTCTAAAAAACAGAGAAAACTCTCATTAGGGCCCAAAAATAATCTCCATTTTTTTTTTTCCTTCATTCTTTTAGCACCCGAGATATTAAAATTACGCCCCCTGCTCGGGGAAAGGGGTTCGGGTGTCGTCGATGATCTGATTTGTTGATTGTAGTGATAACCGTGTGGTCCGTCAGTGGCTGCTGGATGAGCAATTTCCCGGTTGTGGTTGCCTGTTAACTCTGCCGGAAACCCCCGTCCCCCCGCAGGTTGAAGATGACCCAGTGGCCCCTTGGGTGGGCGAGGACTGGATGGTGATGAGTGTCTCCGTTCCCTTCCCCCAGCCCTTTGGGCCCCCAAATTTTTCGTTAAAGTTGGGATCTCCCACCTGGGGGACAGTGGCACCCACCACTTATCTCCTCGGGATTTTAAATTTGGCATCCCCCAACCACCCAAAAATCCTAAAGAAAAGAAAATATACAAAATTTTTGGCGAAACCAACAGAAATACACCATTCAAAAATGTCTAGCAAAATTAAACCCTTGAAGATTTCGGTTCATTATTAGTATTACTATTATATTTAACGGGAAAATTCTAAACCCCCAAAGGGGGGCATGTTTCCCGGGCCTAATAAGTCATTGGGTTTTTAAACCCACTGAAGTAGAAAGAAATTAAAATTTTTCTTTTTTAAAACTTTTCCAACATGTAATCCCCCATTTGAAGGACTCTGATTAAATAAAATTTTCTTGCAGTAACTAAATTTATTCGGATTATCTTAGTTATAGGAAAAATTAAAAAAAACCACTGTTGCTACAGTAGTTAGGAAGGTAAGGGAAACGGGATCTATACTTGTAAGAGAATAACTATCAGGAAAAATAGAAAAAGATTTTTTTTTTTGAGCATAGCACCCTTTGGGCTTCATTACAGGTCACTGTTTTGCTTTTATGAATATCTCACCTGAGAGACAGTAGCAAGTCCGTCCCCTCATGGTTTTCACCCCCGACAGTGGGGGGTTTTTCCTGGTTTCCCCCTCTCCCACCTGGTTACCTCACCTGAGAACGTGGGGGAGAGTCTGGACTTCTCTCCACTGTAGGGAAACCCCTCTGCAAAGGGCGGTGGTCCCTGATGGTCTTGACGGTGAGATCGAGGGCCCGTGCCCGTCCTGGTGGGGCCGCCCCCTGAAAGGGGTTCCCACAGATCATCGTTCAGCGTTCCCATACTTGCTGCATACAAAATAAAATCAACAACACAAGCACTAAACAACTTTTCATCTTTGTTTTAAAAAAAATGCGAAATGCGTTTAAAATTTAAACACCAACAGAAATTTTTACACCGCAAGACCCTAAACTGTCATCCTGTATATAAAGGGAAAAATAAACAAAGATGATTGTCATTGATTGAAAAAACACAAGTCATAAAGGTAGGTTAACCCCCTTCCACAGTTTTCGTCAAAAATGACTCATCTGGGATAACTGATGCTCCTGTGGAGTTTTAATAAATAATGATTAAAATTTTAAGTATTATGTATATTGTTATAACGGGAAATATTTTGATTTTCATTTTCAATTTTCCCAAATTTTTACATGTAACATTGTCCAAATTTAATATTCCAAAAGGTGGTTAACATTGCATGTCCAAAAGGGGGACCCCGAGTGCCAGTCAGTGGGCACTCACAGGTAGTCGTGGGCACCCTCAGAGTGCCAGTCAGTGGCACATCACAGGCCAGTCAGGGGGCCCCCTCAGGTAAAAATCATGGGCCCCTAAGGGTCCAAGTGGGCACCTAAAGTGCCGTCATGGGCTCAAGGGTGCCGGTCAGTGGGCACCCCGGTGCCGTCAGTGGGCACCTCACGGTGCCGTCGGGGGCATCAGGGTGGTCGGGGGGCACATCCCCGGTGCCGTTTTTCCCTCCCCTTTCATGTGGGAAAATTTGCATTTTCCAGTCGTGACTCCAGACCGTCGTACACCCCCGGATCCATATGGGCACCTCCGTCCAGTAGGGGGGCAAAAGTGCCGTGTGGGCCCCTAAGAGTGCATATAAAATAACCTCTTCTTTTTTTATTTTTTATTAACACATCGGCTCCCCCAAACAATGGCCCGAAAAAATTTAATCATTCCTTCATCACTTTTAGGGCGTTACCTTCAGTTATAAAACAAAAATTCACCCCCCCTTCAGGTGGGTTCTTTCCATCTCAGGATTTAAGTCCTGCTTGCCGTTTCCTGAATCCTTCATGAATGTTAACCTTTCCCCCCAACAGCGTCAAGTCCCAAAGCCATTTGTCTCCATTCTTTTCCCATCTAATATGCTCCAATTTGCTGAGTCCCAAACCCTCCAAAAACCTCCCGTTTCCACCCCCCTTCTCTCACTACAGATTTTAAAAATTTCGAAGTCATTCTGTTTTGTTTCCCTTCTCTCTACATGTCGAACCACCTCAATAACCCTTCCGCCTCTGGATAATGTTTTGGGAATCTCACCCTCCAAATTTCCAAGCTACAATTCTCCATTTATTCACCCCACCCTAGACGCTCTCCCCTCCAGCCTTCTCCTCCTTCGTTAACTATCTCTCATAATTCCCCTCTTTGCCCATGGACGAAGTTCTGTTTCTCCCAAACTCCTAAATTTCACCCTCCCCCTTTTCCCCTTTATCAATTCTTGATTCCCCCCATCTTTCAAAGAACCATCTTGAAATTTCCCCTCAAATATCTGGGCATTCCCCCCCCTCCTTCAATTTGATTCAATCTTTCATTACCTATTTTTTCCCCCATCCCCTTTCTCTTTTTATCTTACTTTTAATTTTTTTTTTCTACCCCACCAAACTCATCCCCAACATCTGCAACTTCTCCTCAATCTCCCAAAGCACAAAGTATAAAAAAAAAACTGTAAACTCCACTTTGTGTTAGTTTTTATCTTTTAACCCCAAACCAAACCTGTCCTCAAAAATTTAAACTCTCCAACCCCTTTATCCTTTAGGAGTACTGAGGTTTTTCAGTCATGTTAAGTGGGTTTGGGTTTACATATTAGGGCCTGTCATAAACATTTATTGATCTCATTAAAAATAAACAATATTTTTAACACAAAATTCTTAATGCATAAGGGACTTTTGGCTGGGGAAAAAAACAGCATCGCTCAAGTATTTTGCTGACCGTTGTTGGCTACAGTAAAATAAACATTATCCATCAGTATTAATGTATGACCTCGGGTTTAGACTTGCTTTTTAATAAAAATTATATAAGTAAGGTACTTACATGCAAAAAACCCCAATGGTAACCCCTCAAGGTATACCGAAGGTCTGATGTTTTATTTCATTTTTAAGGACATCGTTGGACGTTTCTGGGGACATGTTTTCCCAGTTCTGCATCCTTCCCATTGCCTTTCCCCTTAAAGTAAATTGGTGTTTTTCTGTAAGCATAATCCGTCTGCCCTTTGCGTCGGTTAAATTCAATGGTACTCTTAATTTTTTTCTAAAACTTATTCTTCTGTATTCCCCCATTAAGGCTTGGTCGTCTGGATGCACTTTTGAAACACCTGTTTTCCTTGAGCTCTCTCTGAATTGCGTCTTTCCCTTTGTTTATAATGCTTAATCCTGAACTCCCGGGCCTTTTTAAGTTCTCTGTTCGGACAAACGGGAATTTTTCCCTGAGTCTTCCTAACCACTTCGAACGTTTTATTTCTGCACAAAAATTGAAAGCGGAGGGAAGGGGTAAGTGGAAACTAGGTTTAAATGGGGCTCGTCCCAAAGGTTGGGCCCCAAGCTTGATCTTTTACCAAATCCCTGTTTGCAGTGCTGAAGATGTGATGAATGGTTTAAAAAAACAAGTTGAAGAATTGGGGAAAATTTTCAAACATGGGGAACTTTGTTTTAAATCACTACAAACAGCCAATATCCCCCAAACCTCAGGACTCAAGTCCGGCTAACCCCTTTCCCCATCCCTTCCCAAAAAATTCCCCCCCTTCCCTCAACAACAACAGCGTCATCTTTTAACTGGGTGACATTACTGAAAGATTTTCTTTCTCAATGTTTTTTCCTGTGATGAGTTTTTTCAAGTAAGGTTAAAATTTTGATTGATGTAAAGGTGGCATGGTTTTGACCTAGTGTGATGGTCTCAACCTAATAACTAGTTCGGGGTTTTTATAATATCTTTTCTCATTCTTTGTCCTTACTTAATCAAGAATTCTTTCTCCCAATTTTTTTTCTAAAGACTTTTACATTTTTATGACTTAATTTGGCATCATGAATCTTTTTTGATGGAAAAAAAAATTTAAAAAAACGAATCACTGAGCCGTGAGGCCCCGGGGAATAAAATTTCCCCATGGTCAAACCAATGCTGGACAAAAAAAAAAGCCTTCTTAAAAAGTCGGTCCACCATTGGCGTGACAATTTTCCAACCACTGATGGGTCGTGGGCCCTTGAACCCCTTGGGCTGGTTGATGGTCAATTCATCAGGGTCATACAGCATTTCTGTTTCTCTGAAAGATCACACCAAAATTGGAACTATTAGATTATAAGTAAAATGATAATAGAAAAGATATGAAGCTGAAAATATAAAAATGTTTGAATAGAATATGAATAAACTGCAGTAAGTCTATTGACCCGGGCAATTCTTATGGTTTCTTCAGTGACCTCATGTTTTTTTCATTAACAACTCTCCTCCCAAAACCATTTTCTTTGTTTTTTAAATCAAATTTATCTGTCTTTTGATATTTTCATGTTTATAAAACAGTATTTCATTTTTTATTTTTTTCTTTTGTACCAGTCATTTTTTTAACAAGTCACCCTCTCCCACCGGGGCAGGGTAAAAAAAAAAAAAATCCCAAAAAGAAAATCTTTCATTTCAACACTTTCACCTCACTCCCCACATAATCACTGTTTTGCAGAGTGCTCAGAACACAACAGTTTAGAAGCTTTAAATAAAAAGAAAAAAAAATATCCCCCAAACTCCCAATATCCCAACCCCCCCTTTTAAAAGTGGGGGCATTTCTTCCCATTTCCAGTACTCAAGCCCGCTTGAAAAAAACCCGGGTTTTCCCTAACCCCTTTATAAATATTACCCTTCCCCCAACAGATCGTCAGGCCCCAAAATACCATTGTCCCCATTCACCCCTTTGGAAACCTCTGGCCTGCGGGAAGTCAAGCCCCCCCCCAAAAAACCCCCCTTACCCAACCTTTAGGACGACCCACCGCCTTCCTTCCCCCTGTTTATACGCTCTCCATGTCATTCTCTTTGATCCATTCTCTCTAAATGACCAAACCACCTCAAAACTCCCCTTAGCCCCTGACTAATACTTTTTTTAACTCCACACCTTCTAATTTCCACACTCCAATTTTCTACATAATATTTAAACCCCAATTTTCCCCTTTGACAGGACATCCACTGCCTCCCAAACCCCTCCTCCTGCTGATTCCCAATAATTCTTTTATTCGAAATGTAGATTCAGTGTTTTTCCATATAGGAATGACATGATAATTTACAGTAAATTCTTTTTTATCTTATCTGTATTTCGTTGCTCTACAATACAGATGCCCCGGGCTACTACTTGATCAAATGTGACTTTACTACACTATAAAATAGTTATAACTGGGGAACCCTTTAATCAATGAAAACCATAAACCAATCGAATATAAAACCCCGTAGGATTAGTGTTCAACTTTTTTGGGGGAAAATCCCGATAACCACAGACATCATTTGGGAAAAAAGTCACTAAAATACAGCACTTGCCTCACTCTACCTTGCAAGGGTTTATTGATGCTGGCAAGGGTTTTGATCTAGGTAATTGCTGTCCTCCCAACCTTATCTTTTCCCCCCAGGCGTTATGATCCCCCCACGGGTTTAGTGATTTTAAAGAATATCAAAACTCAAATCCTAATGTCAGATCCATTCTTCAAGTATATAAAAAACAAGACAATGTAAGTACCACCCCAGTAATTACGAGTATGAATATTGAAAGCGACTTTATCATATTATCTTTTAAAACCCTAATTTTTCCTATTAACCAGAAAAATTTTAGTGAACAATCAGCGGGATAGTTTTTCAAAATATGTATGGAATGGGTAAATCCACCAACGGGGGAAAAGTACAGTACACTATTGTCTTGATTCCAATTTTGTTTTTTCTAAAAACAAAAAAATAGATAATACATAATATTAAAAATGATTTGTTTTGTGACTCCATCAGAGAACCCTGATGTTTTAAACTAGATTACAAGACCTCAGTTCCAGGGCTTCCCCGCAGTTCACCAACAAAAATTTGGGGTGCTTACCTGTGGTTATGAGGCCCCCCCTTTTCATGGCTCCTGCAGAGTCAGGGATGGCGACATGTCCTGCGGGGCAGGTAAAATTGGTTGAATAAACCCCAAATGGGTAGAATGGCGGGGACTCTCGGGGATCTGGGCCCGTTCAGGGCCTCCTCCAGCATACGGGAAAACCCACTCATATGCATTAAAAAAATCAGTCACACTTTCACTAATTTAATTCTGGCACTGTGGTTTTACTTCTTGAAAAAAATTGTTTTTCATTATCTCCCAATCAAATTTTAAATTTGTCATTTTTTTAAATTTTAATCGTTTTTTCAATGTATTTTTCAGTCACTATGGAAACGAAAATTTTGTCATGCATAACACCATTCAGTTGGAGCCACTCTCCATATCACTTAATTTCCCCCATAACGATGCAGTGGGTTCCTGATCCCCTAATGGATCAGGTACCACTATCATTTTAAAAAAAATTTTTTTTTATTTTTTTTTAAAACAATTAGACATCATATAATAAAAACACATATAATCTCAACAACATGAGATTTTTTAACCTATCCACCTACTCTCCCATGATTGCAGAACCGGGGGGACAATAAAAAAACATTCCCCCTCCTAAAGATCCCTAGTTGTACCCTCAATAAAACCGGTACAAACAACGTTTTTTAAAAAAAAACTTCCCCTCCCAATTAGATCCCCCCCCTATCTGTATGGACGCCATCCCACGTAACAATGATTAAAATTGACCTTATAAGGAATTAGTGTCTCAACATAAAAAAAATTTTTTAGTTTGAGTTACTCTTTTTCCCCCAATTTTTACTTACACCTTGGGATGAAACGTTTTTTTTATTATCTTTTTCACTACCACTAATGTACTTGATTTTTTTTGATTACTGTATATTTTTAAAATTTAAAAATTTAAAATTGAAACATATTGATAAAAAAATAGTAAATTAAGTTTGCTGAACATTGATACTGATGACAGAAAAATTTTAAAGCAACCTTTTTGTTAAAATAACAGTAACTAAAAGTTTAGTGTTGTAAATCATACAACAATTCAAAATATAAAAACTATAATCCCCCTGAATAAAATGTGTTTGATAAAGTGGGATTCATGTGGAGTCTGATATAACAAAAGGCGAGAAGGTAAGTAGACATGGGGACAGTGATCTTGTTTCCCACAACCATCCCCCCCTGACCCCTGCAATACCCATACTAGTTATAACATTAAAAATGAAAAAAAAATTTTTGCTTTGCCTTATCAAATTTGTATTTACTACTGAAAAAAAAATATTTAAAAAAAATATACCTACAAAAAAAAAACTATACTTGGTCCCTACCCCCAATCATCGTGAACTACTGAATTTTGACATACACAACCCGTAACCAATGATTTTGGGTTGACATACAGAAACCCAGTGGACAATATGGTTGACAAGCAAAACCCCGTAACCAATGACTGGTTGTTGACATGCAGCCCCCGATGAACAATGACGGGTTTGGGACAACAACCACGTAAAAAAACTGGTTGTTGACATAGCAAAAACCCCGTGAAAATAGTTGGTTTGCCCGAACAACCAGTGAAAAATGGGGGTTGCCCGCAACAACCATGTGCCCAAGCTAGGGGTTTTTGCACCGGAAAAGTGTTGTTTAGGGGATTTAAAAATGGTGGTCTGTTCGCCTCCTGGCCGTT
The DNA here is from genome assembly GCF_038502225.1 of Cherax quadricarinatus. Lineage (NCBI taxonomy): Eukaryota > Metazoa > Arthropoda > Malacostraca > Decapoda > Parastacidae > Cherax > Cherax quadricarinatus. The sequence goes on from NC_091369.1 coordinate 6,539,915, forward strand.
CCTCAAAGGTAGCCTTCGGCCCCGGCTCGTAAAAAAGCAGGAAGGCTCGACGCCGTCCTCCCTGGAACGTGCCCTCCCAAAACCTGTTGAAAAAAAAACAGAAAAGGCATTTTTTATTTCTTAACTCATTTGATTGTATAGTCCCTGATTAAATAATTTTTAAAATTTTTTTTTGAACCTTATCCCAGTAAATATTTTAAATTATTTAAAATTTTTAAAAAAATTTATCACCTCAAATAACACCAGTTCATGGAGGGGACCCATATAAAATATTAAAACTACCTTAAAAACAGTTTTTAAATTCGTAAAGATTACTCAATATATTAAAGTACTCCTTGTACAAACTGATTTTTTTTGTATTAATAATAAAAAATATTCGAACATGAAACAAAATATTACCTCCGAAAAATGAACTTCGACTATGCTTGTCATCCCGGTGTCTGTGAAAAATTCTCAACATGAAAAACTTCTAACATTTTGGGACAAATTATCTTATTTGGGGGTTTCCCCCCCTCCACCTTTAAAAAAAAATAAAAAAAAAAAATTTGTTTTGTCTGTAGCTTTTTTACTCTGCCCCGTAAATAACCCGTACAGATTCTTTACCCTGTAGTTCCTGTAGGAAAAGGGGAAATTTACCCTTGCATGTTTTTTATAATTCCCAAAAAAATCCCGAGGGGCAGGGATACGTTTCAAAAAAACCCCCCCCCCTTTGGTTGCGCTAGGGAAAATACAAAAAATTACGGAAAGAAAACCAAGTTTTCCCCGAAATTTCATTTCCCCCTCTTTGAGAGGGCCCTTTAAATTTGATTTGTTAAGGTTTGTCGGAACAGGAGTATTTCCCTGCGGGGGTTTTTCATGTGATGACCCCCAACTCCCAGACTTTCCCCTGGCTTACCCGTCCCCTCTTTAAAATTTTGGTTATGATAAGAGCTGCCCAATTTGCATAAAGGAGTGCTTCAATTTTTTTTTCACCATGGCCTTCCCCCCAGACAGGAAGGCACTGTTTATTCTTATCCAATCTTGCCAAGAGCGCGGGCTCAATTCAAAATTATAAATTTATTTTACGTATCAAAAATTATAACAGTAATAATTTCCCCTTTTTGTTTTTTTAGTCATCTGATATCCAAGACAAAGAAAGTACAAAATAAATTATAAAATGAACAATATACAGAAAAAGCAAATATAAAACGTTTGAATTGATCCATCTGTCTTGCCACAAAACAGTTCTATGACTTTCTCTAAATTAATACATCCCCTTGGAAATATCCCTTAAAACCTCATTTTAAAATTCCCGCTGCGTTTTGTGGTGGACCAAAACCTCTAAAGGGTTTCGTTGGGCCAGTAACTCCATAGGAGGACTGTTGGCCCTGCGCCGGCCCCCTCCAGGTGGGCCACGTAGAACTCTCTCTGACTGTATTTCCTTGATCACAAATCTGCCCCCTCCCGGTCGTCTTTTCAATTAACTGTGGTAAGGGGGTATAAGATCTTTTGGGTGAAGAAGGGGGATGTCAGTGTGGGGGTGCGTGAGGGTTGGGTACAATGAAAATGGATAAAACAACTGGAATGATGGGGTCATGACAGAAATGTTAAAAACAGGGGACATGTTTTGGGTGGATGGTACTTTTGTTCATAAATGTATGAAAGAGGGGAAAGTATGTGGGGGTTTCGAAAGCGTGTATAATTCCATATAAAGGAAAGGGGACAGAAGAGATTTAAAAATTTTAAGGGGAAAAAATTTTTAAAAATTCCCGGTAAAATTATGGTAGGGGTTTTTATTGAAAAACTTAGAGGTAAGACAGGCAAGTTGCAGATGAAAAGAGACTTTAGAATGGGGAGGGGATTGATAAGTGTTTAAAACCAACAAAGTGAACAATACTGAGATAAAGGGGAGGATGTTTTCATTGCATTTATGGATTTAGAAAAGGGGATATGATAGGGTGGATAGGGGAACAATGTGGGGAATTGCAAGTGTATAAAATAGTCTAAATGCCCGGGTTTTTTTT
>NC_091369.1:6542017-6599486 GCF_038502225.1 Cherax quadricarinatus
GTAAGCAGACCTCCCAGCTTGATGTCTGTTTCTCAGATAAACATCTCAGATATTAACTCTCTCAAATGCCCCAAGTGTTCTCCATTTAAACATACAGATCAAAGGATGTGTTCTTCATTTGCCACACTTCCTTAAGTACCTTACTCATGGAGGAGCCAACGAGGACCATTGAAACTATAACAATGAACGTTTAACTAACCTATTATCTCTATGACAGTACACATAAACACCCTAATAACCTGCATTTCATCTCAGCTCTTGATGTACATATAATATATATATATATATATATATATATATATATATATATATATATATATATATATATATATATATATATATATTTGTTATAATATTGTCAATATTCACTTCACAAATGCCAAGTCCTTCAGGCACTATTTAAAACTGTAAAGGAGACATTAAAATCATATCAGTGCCTCTTCAAGTAACTGCCAGTATGATTCATGTCAATTAACAAGTTTGTGCAAGTTCACAAGTATATTTCTCCCCTTCCTTTTTAGGCACTTTTATTTTAGTTGTTTTTGTTGTTGTTGTTGTTTTTGTTGTTGGTGTTGTTACTAGTAACAGTAACACTTGTTTTGACGCTCATGTACACAGAATGTTAGACATACGATAAATGTGCTTTTTCACTGTAGGAAAAAAATCGATGATATATCCTGTAAAGGTACACGCTTGCTGGGTAGCCTCCTTGTTAATTCTGTATTGGGGATAGTAGCAAAAACATCCACGTGAATTATATATTAGAAAGGGTTTGCAAACACATGATAAAAATCCAGGACCAGAATGGAAATAAGTCACTTTGATTTTTTTGGGTTATCCTAGGTAATTTACACATATGTGGGTACATAAGGTTATTGTATCACTTAAAACTGTGTATTATAGGTAAATAAATTTCTTATCTACACAGACATCCCCTCCCCTCGCTGATGGGTAATTAGTGTGTAGAGTACAAGGAACTACTGTCTTGCTGAGGCAGATGGTGCAACAACTGAGTAAACACTCCACTCGCCTCTTCAATGATCATTTGTGACTCTCATTATTGGGTAAATTTATATTTATGCTTTGCGTACATAACATACAATTATTTTTCAGAATAGTCTTTAGGAAATTTACATGTTATGGCCGCATAAAAAAAAGTACATTATGCGGCTTTAACCTATTCAATGTGACTTAATTCCATTAAGGTCCCTCATAATTTACATGGACAGGCTTATATAGCCCGTCAGTTATATTTTACCCTTAATATTAATAATACAAAAGTAAAATAAAATAATTCCCAGATTAGCGTACATTATAAAGATATTAACAACATAAAAGTTATTATTTTTCCTTTCTGCATCTTCATTATTATATTACTGAGCAGCTGTTGTTTTATATTTGTTAGAGAATACACTTGAGGCCACCTCTACCCAACATGAAGTTTAGCCTACTTTTGACTCTCTTTACTCACGTAGGTTTATCCGCCAAACTGTGTCTGCGGGAGTTAAGCTCTAGTACCTGGAACCTCTCATTTTGTGTATATAGCAGAGGGAGGAAGTCGAAAAAAATGGAGGACGACTAAGAGTGGGAATGAGTGGGTTAATTAGGTTGTGAGGAGAAACAGAGAATTCTGTACTAGGAGAAGGAGGGTTAATTGGGTTATGGGGAGGAGTAGAGAATTCTGTACTAGAGAAGAGAGGGTTAATTGGGTTGTGGAGAGAATTCTGTACTAGGGGAAGGAGGGATGGTTGGGAGTGGAGGGAAGGGATAGATAGGGTGTGCAGGACTCTGGTGGTACTCAAGTCAGTGTGTGTTGGGCTGCCCCAGGGTAAGCAAGGTGCGTTTTTAAGCGAATAACGTGCCGAAGATAAGTGGTGAGAAAACTAATAAAGATCATATTAGCTGTTCAGGATCTGTAATTTCTCTTCCAAGGGGTAAAGTATTGTTTTTAATTATTGTAATTATATTCATAATGAGCTAAACCTGCAGGGGCTTTATGGTTCCTGTAGCTATTATATGGGTATGATTTATGTATGTTTAGGTAAACTAGCATGTTTTTATATGCAAAATATGATGGATAAAGCAAAGGATACTGGCATATCGTGTAACAACATCAATGTAAATCGTACTTATTTAGCTTATTCAAGAGTTACTCTTTTACAACGGTCTTAACATACTTGCGATTTTGGCTTAAATAGCAACGCTCTTCTTGCCGAATAAGGAAATCGAAAATTTGTGTATGCAATAATTTGGCAAAAAAAAAAAATCATTCTGAACCTAACGAAAAAAAATACATTTTGTTGTGTTTGTTTATTATTAAATTATTGTAAACTTATCTAAAATATATTTAGTTGGATTAGGCTAAATTAAATTGCGCTTGTTATAATAAGAGTAGGTGAGTTTTCTAAGGTTCTTTTGATATGGAATTATTAATTTTTACATTAACAAATTAAAAAAAAAATATCTTTAAGCGTATAAGAGAAAATTTTAGAAATGACTTAATTTTAAATGAGTTCTTGCTAATTGACCAGTTTTACTATAATTTTTACTTATATATATATATATATATATATATATATATATATATATATATATATATATATATATATATACTTTGAATAACCCAATGACGTCCAATAATGTAGTTTAGGCCAGTTGGGTCTTTACTTATTTTTCCTCCGATTGGAATTTCAGATTTCCTAAAACATACTGTAATTGAAGAATTGTTGAAAATGCCAATAACCGAGTAACTCATCGGGGTATTAATAAATATATTAACTGCTTCTAGTGTGAATCTAACCAGGGAAGCTGGATACTTGTGGTCTCTTTTTTTATCCTCGAAACACTACATTCTGATTAACGTATGAGGATTAATAACTCGGGATTACAGAAAAGGCATGGACCGAGCCAAGGGGGCGTTGATCCCCAAAATACCCTATAGGTGTACAACCCACATCGGTGACTAATTTCTAGGTAAATAGTACTAGGTAACAGAGCCAGTAGGTGTCAGTAGACTAGCTCACGTTCCGTTTCGCCCAGGTTTCAAACCGGCTACTGTCGGTTGTGAGCCGAACACACTGCCACTGCGCCGATAACTTCAAAATAACTATGGTTATAATTATAACCCTAATTTTTAAAAGGATGGACTGGTAAGTCAGCGGAAGGCCTCCCTCAGATCACCAGAAGCTCTAGCTGCGGGTCATCACATGACTAAGACCCGCGTAAGGAAACAATTGTCCTGTTTCCTGAAGAATGTTACCTAACCTAACCTATCTGCACCGATGAAATCTTCAGTAGCGCAGTGCTTTGACCTCATCAATCCGTAGGGGACCATATAATCAAGTGAAAGGACTCAAGTTAGATTACTGGACGTGTTAGTAAGACTCTTTGAGCAGGTCTCCTTAGACTTGCTGCCCCCGTTCACCTTGCAGTAAATAGGTACTCGGGTGTGTGCATATTGTTGTGGGTGGGATCCTGGGAAAGACACCCTACTTACTCAAATGGAAATAAGAGGTATACGCTTTGTGACATGTGTTTAGTACATACTTAGTGGCATACGTGTGGTATACTACACGGGTATATACTGCTATACACTGACACGGGTATATACTGCTATACACTGACACGGGTATATACTGCTATACACTGACACGGGTATATACTGCTATACACTGACACGGGTATATACTGCTATACACTGTCTAAAACTGTTGCATAAACTGATTAAAACTGGTATATACTGTAGTTTACATGTGATCGTCAATCGTGGTCAACTTTTTTTCTTCCTCCATTTTCTCCTATGCGATAACTTCTGTTTGGCTTCAAAATTATGTATAGATACTCCTTTGCCAGTTTTCTTTAAAACAACAAATCTGTGATAGCTTAAGAATAGTTTTCCTAGATGGCTTCAAACTTTAAACTCTGATGAAGCTAACCAAACGAAATAAAAAAAATACAAAGTCCTAGGCTTCTTTACAATTGGACAATGCCTTTTCTGATCTGCTTCAGATATTTAGCTGTTGTAGTTTAGCACTAAGGAAGGTTAGCGTTGTTAATGGGCTGTATAAGTCTCAATTTAATTTTTTTGTTAAATACATTATTATAATGGTTTCCGTGAAGTAACTTAAGAACGCTTTATCTGATCGACTTCAAACTCTCAACAATAGCGAATCATCGACACCATGCCCTGACCTTCTGGGGCAGGGTAGGTGCCTGAGCTAGAGCTTGCAGCTCACAAGACTGTCCCCATTAGCTCCCTTGGGGCGGGGATGACAGACCAGAGAGGCCTACCTTCTCCCTACGAGCCCCGTGAGGGCGGGGAATGTGGTTAGGCCTGGGAACAGTTGGTCCCAACGATGAGGGGGTACTTGTGCCTCCTCCCATGGGAGACTTAGGTCTCAGTCACTCCCTAGACAGGGAGCCAAGGACGGGCCACCACTTGGAAAAGGCCCGGGCCGGGTCTTTTCCAAGCTAATCATACAAAGTTTAACGTAAAGGTTGTACTGTGTAAGGAGTATTTTCTTAACAATTTGAAATAGTGATTTCCATACATTAACTCGAGAATTACTCTATATCAGACTTTTAAAAACAAAAGTGTTATAAGTAAAGTACTGAGGATATCGAATCAAATAAGAACTAGAAATAACAGATTTAAATTAAATAAGTTTAGATTTAGGACGTAGGTGAGTACTGGTCTTATTATTTAGCCTAGTCACTATTTCTGTAGACAAAATTATGTTTCATTACCTCTGTTTAAACTTTATTTCTCGTTTTATATATATTAACTTGTCAGTTACACTTCCTCTTGTTGGTGCTCTTCCTCATCCTGTTCCTCTTCCTTCAAGGAGTAATAAGCACAGTTAAGGTGTTCTTCATGACGTCAGCACTGCCTCACACCACCTTGTAAACAAAGACTCATCTGTGTATTTCAACTGAAAGCCCTTGTTCCTTACTGATTAAATCAAATTATGACGTCGAAATAAGAATTTGACTGAAGCCTTGTGTCGATGGCAGGGAGTTATCTTCCTCCTCCCCCATACCCCCTTATCCTTTCCTCCCCTTCCCCTCTCCCCCCAACCACCCTCCCCTCAACCACTATCCCAGACCAACAAGGGTCTGGCTAATCTCAAAATGAAACGTAAATAACTCGAATCACGATCCATGTTTTTGTTGCTTCAACCTGAGTTGTTAGAATAATAATAATAAACTGGAGTAAGTTACTATATATTTCTCCTGTATTTTTCCATAATATACTAACATTTACAGTTTTTTAGACGACGTTTCTTTCAATCCTATACCATTATCAAGTCGCAATTGAGAGAAAAAGCAGAGGAGACCAGAAGAGAGGTCGGAATGAGGGAGAGGGTGGAAACCGGTGATAGCAGTACTAGTAGTAGTATTAGGAATGGTGTTATATTTGTGTATAGGAATGGTATAAGTAGGAATACTAGTATTAATAATAACAGAACTAATAACACCGAAGCAGCAGAAATGGGGATAAATCAGGGAACGGGTGTGGTTTGAACCCATGACCTTGTGTTAACCACTCGGCTTAAGCCCATGGGTTCAAGCCCCATCCGTTCCCGGATTTGTTTGCAATCATGCTGTTACGATTTTTTGAGTCATAATGGGGATAAATTACTTTTGAAGGGGACTAGAACTTCATAACTTTATATATATATTTGGGTTATTTGTAAATTGTTTCAGCCACGATATTATGACTTTTATTCTTTATTATAATACTTTTTTTTTTTTAAATGTAGCTGGATATTTACACGGTTGCAGTGGGGATATGTAAGGAGTATTTTCACGACAATGGGTGGGTGACAAAATCTCCTGACATATGTATGAACTAAGGGATAAGAACATTAGAGCCCTGCAATATGTCTATTGGTTTATACTATGAAGGTCCAACTCACACCCAACCACACCTACTCATTTACCCGACCAACCTATTTTTAAATTACCAAAAGTTATTGGTTCAATCATGCTACCTAGGAAAGTGTTCCACTAATATACAATTCTATTGCCAGACTAGTACTTTCTCGTTCCTTCACTTTGAATCCATTGCTGTCTTGGTTAGATATTTTCAACATATTTATGTCTCCGTTATTTATTCCTTATTTCCTATTCTTATACTTCAGTGATATCCCTCCCAATTCCTCTCGTCCAGTGAACTCTTATTAGGAAAGGTTTCCAATACATGGAAGCAACTTGGATCTATTTCTGTATATTTTCCAGCGCATTTATGTCTGTTCTGTAATATGGAGACCATAACCGAGTTGCATAATATGTATGGGATCTTACCAAAGATACAAAAAGCTGAAGTATAACCTTAGGACTTTTATTACTTATACTTATTATTGATGCCAAGAATTCTACTAGCTTTATTACGAATCCTCATGTTGTCTAGGCTTTAAATTTTCGTTAACCATTAGTCCTAATTTTCTTTTTACATTTAATTTAATTAAGGTCTACATTATTTAGCTTACAAGGGCCCTAGTTATTTTCTTTCACTAGGAATTGAACCTTAAATTTGTTAGCATTGAACTGCATTTGTTATTTCTCTGAGTACAACATAAACCTATCCTGCTCATCCTGTATCTTTTTAGTGTACTCATTAAAAATTAGCTGAGGGTCTGTTTTAGTGGCATTAGCGTTCAGTATAGGATGAGAATATAGTATTGAACCTTCGAAGGTTAACTCTGCAATTAAACACTGCTTCAGCATTTACGGACAAAAGTGGCTACTTTAAGAATGCGTAGCTGTTGCAGTTGTGGTTCCCGTAAAATATCTCTACGCTCAGTAAATGCTCGCTGATGGACAAACATGGAAGAATGATCGTTTCACAGCAGACATTAAGGAAAGTACATCTGAGAGGATAAACATGCTTGCCTACAGTTTATAATTTTGTTATGTTATCCGCTAGAGTACGTCATTAGCCTAAAATACCCGTTCCCTGTCGTACTGGTTAAGAAAAGAGACTTTCAGGCCGGCTACAGACTCACGAAATCGTAATAACACAGTTGCAAACAATCCACGATACGGGTGAGGTTTGAACCCATGGCGAGCGAATTCAAACCCCACCCATACCGTGATTTCCTCATATTTGTGTACAGGTAATTGAACTCAACGTAGAGACGTGTTACGATCATAGGAGGAGGTCGAGAAGTACCAGGTATGTGATCTGAAATAACACCATTTGTATCGACTGCAAAATTAGATGAACGCTGCGGATATCACGAGGACAATTTGTAAATTGCCTTTGCGAGTAAGAAGCCTGAGCCGTAGTCAGGAACTACGACCATAGTGTTCGACAAGGGAGGCATGTGATTCATCACATAACAATAGATGAAGCACACTACCAAGTTTGAGTAATCCTGATACAAAGGGGTTTACAAACTTTGCTCTGTTAAAATTTAACTTAAGATCTCAATCTTGATCTAGTGTATTAATCGGCACTAATATTTTCATTGTACGTATTATGTTTTCATGGATCAATCTGTGACCTCAATCATAGCTTCAATAATCTCTATTGTCTTATAATATTTTCAGTATCAGTGACCTATCTGATGGCGCAACAAATGTAATATTTTCTCTTTTTCCCCGGCAGCAACACCAATATGACTAATTACAACAAAAGTACGGATGTGGTAGCCATGGATGTCACCTCGCCAGATCACTTAGTGTCCTTTGGCAAAAAGAGCGGCTGTTATATCAGCCGATCTGTAGGTTGTTTGTTGGCCATCATCTTCATGAGTGCCATCGTGGCCACGGGACTTCTTGTGTACTTTTACGCTCCACCCCACAAGGTCGTCGAGACTCCGGTGAGGCATACTGAGAATATTAATGGTCGTCAGGTAAGGTGTTACTTCTTCTCTTCTTTAAACCACTGCATTGTTCACCTCCTTACTCCTCTGTTTTAAGTAATTTCAGTGATTCCGCTCTCATTTAGTTGTGAGGTAAATATCATGTGCTTGTGTCTAATTAAATCCCATTCAACACAGCTAAGACATCGTTGATAGCATAAAATATGCCAATTTCAAAAAAATATTTTTTGTGTTATTAGAAACATCGTCTATTGGAGTCAGAGCGAGATGTGTGTCTTAAAATATTTGGGTCAGAGGTTCGTGTCTACAGCAAGATTTCAAGTAGGTTATTGTATCTATAATTTAAAGAATAAAATAATTTCTAAAACAATTGCAGCTCACTGTTACGGGAAGCACTGGAAATGATGAATTTGAGTTTAGGTTATGGCGTAGCAATGTTCAGAAAATGACAAATGTATAAATTGGGAGGCAGAATGAAAGTTATAATTCAAGGAAAAAGCGTAAAAAAATGGAGCAGAAGTGGGTGATGGAGAGCATGTATATTTTTATTATTAGTAGTAGTATTATTAGTATATTCATGGGGAAGCACAAAACCAAGAAGGGTTATACCACATCCGAGGAATAAAAGGTAATCAGGTTTAATCCAAGGAAATGAATCTAACTCAAATTACCTAATCAAGATTCCTTCACAGGCATCAGTTGCCCTCACGGAACAAAGTGTGTGTATAAAGCTGGGTTACATAGACGGTGGAATAGTAAAAACTTAAACAATCAAGAGTGCGCATGAGAGTTTGAGAGCCATGTGGGAGGGTGAGGTTAGGTTCGTCAGGAAACAGGACAAATGTTTCCTGACGCGGGTCTTAGTCAGATGATGACCCGCCTTTGGAGCTTTTGGTCATCTGACCGAGGCCTTCCGCTGGCTTACCGGTCCACCCCTTTAAAAATTATGGTCATTTATGTATTTATTAGGTTGGGAGGGTGAGGTAGTGACCTGTACATCCCAGCAGCAAAGTGGGCAAGTTAGGACGCGGTACATGCATTTTAATAATAGGATTAAGAGGTGCAGTTTGGTGGGTTAACACTAGATAAGTAAATGTTACAATATTTACACTTAATTTATAGTATTAATGATTATATAACATGTGACAATAGAAAAGGAAAGTACTTACCATATTACACAGGAAAACCTCAGAGGGAGCTGGAACCAGAGTGAGATTACTGAAGGGCTTTCAGGATCTTAAATACTATGTTGGAACTCGATCAGCCTCTCAAAAATCTAATATATTAAGAGAAATGGGAGGAGGTAAACATGGCAGTAGGGTGAAGAATTGGACAGTCTTGCCCTTAAGTCATTAATGTTTAGAGTTTCGTAAATATAATCTTGGGGAAGGGAGTCTGGAAATATTCGTATACTAATTATAGAAAGAAGTAAAGGATTTTTCTAGTCACTGGAGACGTTTATTAAAAAAAAAGGAATCTATAGTAGCCTATAAAAATATATTTGTATTTTAACAGCCCTGCAGAATAATACCCACGTCAACTGTTGTTGTCTCAGCAATAACAAGTACAGAAGCTTCTACCACCACAATCACTACCTCTCCCACCACAGCCACTACAACAACCTCTCGCACCACAACCACTACAACAACCTCTCCCACCACAACAACCTCTCCCACCACAACAACCTCTCCCACCACAACAACCTCTCCAACTACAACAACAACCTCTCCCACTACAACAACCTCTCTTACCACCACCGTCTTCCCCATCATTACCGATTCCTTCACTACCACCTATTCTTTAGACACCAACAGTTCTTTCACTACCACCGATTTTCTGACCACTACCGATTCCTTCAACATCAATGAATCCTTAACCACCACCGATTCCTTCAACATCACTGAGTCCTTAACCACCACCGATGCCGACACCACCACCACCACCACAGATCTTACTTCAGCCACCGCTACAACTACTACCGACAGCACCATAACTCCTACTAAAGCCACTACCACAACTTCCACTGCCACCACCAACACTCCTACCACTGCCACTACCACAGCTGTTGCCACCACTAAAACCACGTCGGGTCAATTAAAAGAAGACATCAATGTTCGTCTTCCGAGAGCACTGAAGCCCCTCCATTACCTGGTCAAACTTCAGCCCTTCATCAACGGCAACTTCAGCATCTTGGGCTACGTGGAGGTGGAGATGGAGGTGCTGGAGCCCACCCTCAATATCACCCTCCACATCGCTGATATCATCACCAAGAATGAAACTGTCATAGTAAGTGTTTATTTGAGAAAATCAACGAATGGTTTTACAAACAATACTGCAAATTTGTATAGTGGTTCAGAGGGCAAATAGATGTTGTGGATATATGCAGAACAAGCCACATGGGGATAGAGCTAAAGATTTCCATTTGCTTGGACCTACTCCTTTCTGCAACACTGCAAGCTTATGGTGATGTGTTGATTGCAACACGAAAGGCTAAAGGTGTCATTCAACTCCCCCATGGTTGTTTTGCATCTTGTATCGTTTGTTCGCGATTTTTGCATAATATATATATGTCGTGTCGTATAGGTAAAACTGGTCAATTAGTAAGAACTTATACGTTTAAAGATATATTTTTTGCATTTATGTTAATGTGAAAATTAATAATTTTGTGCCAGAAGAACCTTAGAAAACTTACCTAACCTTATTATAGCAAGCACAATTTAATTTAATAAAATCCAACTAAATATATTTTAGATAGGTTTACAATAATTTAATAAACAAAATGAACTATATTTTTTTCGTTAGGTTCAAAATTATTTTTTGCAAAATTATTGCATACACAAATTTTCGCTTGCCTTATACGGCAAGAAGAGCGTTGCTATTTAAGACAAAATCGCAAGTTTTACCTATATGGCACGACATATATATCATATGTAACACGTCGGTCGTTTCCCACCTAGGAAGGGTGACCCAAAAATTAAAGAAAAAAACTTTCATCATTCAACATTTTCGCCATCAATCATACATAATCACTGTCTTTGCAGAGGCGCTCAGATACGACAGTTTAGGTGTCACTCAAAACAGCCAATATCCCAAACCTTCCTCCTTTAAAGTGCAGGCATTATACTTCCCATCTCCAGGACTCAAGTCCGGCTAACCGGTTTCCCTGAATCCCTTCACAAAATATTACCTTGCTCACATTTCAGCTCGTCAGGTCCCAAAAACCATTCGTCTCCATTCACTCCTATCTAACACGCTCACACATGCTTGCTGGAAGTTCATGCCCCTTACACACAAAACTTCCTTCCCCCTCCCTCCAACCTTTCCTAGGACGACCCCTACCCCGCCTTCCTTCCACTACAGATTTATATGCTCTCCAAGTCATTCTACTTTGTTCCAGCCTCTCTAAATGACCAAAGCTCCTCAACAACCCCTCTTCAGCCCTCTAATACTTTTAGTAACTCTGCACCTCCTATGAATTTCTACACTGTGAATTCTCTGCATAATATTTACACCACATTGCCCTTAGACACGACATCTCCACTGCCTCCAGCCTCCTCCTCGCTGCAGCATTTACAACCCATGCTTCACACCCATATAATAGTGTTGGCACCACTCGCATTTTTTCCTTCATCAATTCTATGGATAACCTTATTCTTCATAAACCCATCTTCTGACAAGTCAACTCTTAAATATCTGAACACATCCATTTCTTCCATATTCCCTCCTTCCAATGTGGTATCCAATTTTTCTTTACCTAAATCATCTTATACTTATCTATGTTCACTTTCAACTTTCTACCTTTACACGCCTTCCCAAACTCGTCCACTAACCTTTGCAGTTTTTCTTTAGAATCCCCCAAAAGCACAGTATCATCAGCAAAAAGTAACTGTCAACTCTCATTTTGTATTTGATTCCCCATAATTTAATATAATTTAATTTCACCCCTCTCCCCAACATCCTAGCATTTACTTCTTTTACAACCCCATCTATAAATATGTTAAACAACCATGATGACATTACACATTCCTGTCTAAAGCCAACTTTTACTGAGAAGTAATCTCCCTCTCTCCTACACACCCTAACCTGAGCCTCACTATCCTCATAAAAACTCGACGGCATTTAGTTACTACCTATTCCATACACTTGCAATATCTGCCACATTGCTTCCCTATCCACCCTATCATATGCCCTTTCTAAATCCATAAATGCAATGAAAACATCCCTACCTTTATCTCAGTATTGTTCACTTCTATGCTTCAGTGTTAACACTTGATCTACACATCCCCTACCCATTCTAAAGTCTCTTTGTTCATCTGCAATCCTGCTCTGTCTTACCTCTAAGTCTTTCAATAATAACCCTACCATACACTTTACCTGGTATACTTAGCACACTTATTCCCTTATAATTTTTACAATCTCTTCTGTCCCCCTTTCCCTTATATAAAGGAATTATACACGCTTTCTGCCAATCCCTACATACGTTCCTCTCTTTCATACATTTACTGAACAAAAGTACCATCCACTCCAAAACTATGTCCCCCCTGCTTTTAACATTTCTGTCATGACCCCCATCAGTTCCAGTTGTTTTATCCACTTTCATTGTACCTAATGCCTCACGCAGCTCCCCCACACTGACATCCTACTCTTCTTCACTCCTAAAAGATCTTATACCTCCCTCTACTCACAGTTAATTGACAAGGACGACCAGGAGGGCGCTGCAGACTTAGTGATCAAGAAGCATGAATATGACAGTCAGAGAGAGTTCTACGTGGCCCACCTGGAGGAGGCGCTGCAGCAGGGCCACAAGTACGTCCTCTCTATGGAGTTCACTGGGCTCCTCAACGATAACCTTAGAGGTTTCTACAGGTCCACCTACAGAGACGCAGCTGGTAATTTAAAGTGAGTGCTTTAATGTGATATTTCCAATGTGATGTATTAATTTAGAGAAAGTTCATAGAACTGTCTTGTGGCAAGACAGATGGATCAAGGGTTCTAACGCTGTTATATTTGCTTCTTTCTGTATATTGTTCTTATATTTATAATTTATATGTACTTTCTTTGTCTTGGTATATCAGTATGTGACTAATAAAACTAAAAGGGAAATTATTACTGTTATAATTTTTGATACCGTAAAATAAATTTATAATTTTGAATTGTTATGACCGCGCTCTTTGGCAAGATTGGTATAAGAATAAACAGTGCCCGTCCTGCTCTGCTGGGAAGCGTCCGATGTGGTGAAATAAAATATGGAAGCACTACCTTTAGTGCTAATTAGGCAGCCTCTATCATAACCATAATTTTTAAAGAGTGGACGGGTAAGCCAGAGGAAAGTCTCGGAGTTGTGGGTCATCACATGACTAAGACCCGCGTCAGGAAATACTTGTCCTGCTTCCTGACAAACCTTAACTAATCAAACTTAGGGAGCCTCGTCTCCAAAGAGGGGGAAATGCACACACTTCAGGAAAAACTTGCAGATTTCTTTCCGTAATTGTTTGAATATTTTCTTCCTAGGCCCGCAACCAAGGGGAGGGGGTGGTTTTCCTTGGAAACGTGTACCTCCCTGCTCCTCGGGTAGTTTTTTAGGAATTATGAAAAACATGCATTGAGGGTAAACTTCCCTTTTCCTACAGGAACTACCAGGGCCAAAGAATCTGTACTGGTGTACTTTACTGTGGCAGAGTAACACAAGCTACAGACAATAACAAATGTTTTTTTTTTATTTATTTTTAAAGGGGTGGACGGGTAAGCGGGAACCCCTAAATAAGATAATTTGTCGCCAAAATGTTAGACAGTATTGTCATGTTGAGAATTATTCACAGACACTCGAAGGGATGACAAGCAATTAGTCGACAG
Organism: Cherax quadricarinatus; assembly: GCF_038502225.1. Classification (NCBI taxonomy): domain Eukaryota; kingdom Metazoa; phylum Arthropoda; class Malacostraca; order Decapoda; family Parastacidae; genus Cherax; species Cherax quadricarinatus. The sequence continues at coordinate 6,555,700 of NC_091369.1, forward strand.
CTTCATTTTTCGCGAGGTAATATTTTGCTTCATGTTCGAATATTATGTTGATTATTAATACAAAATAAAAATCAGTTTGTGACAAGGAGTACTTTAATATATTGAGTAACTCTTTACGAATTTGAAAACTCAGATTTCCTAAGGTAGTTTTATATATTTCATATATAGGTCTCCCTCTCCATGAACTGTGTAAGTTATTTGAGGTGATGTAATTTTGTTTAAAAAAATCTTAAATACACTGTAAAATATTTTACTAGGATAAGCGTTCAGCAAAAAATAAATTAAAAATTATTTAATCATGTGACTATACAATGCTGTAAATGAGTTAAGAAATAAACCATGCTTCTTTTCTGTTTTTTTTTTCAACAGGTTGTTGGCAGTGACACAGTTCCAGGCGACGGACGCGCGTCGAGCCTTCCCTTGCTTTGACGAGCCGGGACTGAAGGCTACCTTTGAGGTATACCTGGCCAGGGAGGCGAACATGACCACCATTTCCAACATGCCCATAAACAACACTTTTCCTGTGTACGTCAACCCTCAGTCATTGGTTCACTATGGTTGTTGCTGTGTCAACCCTCAGTCATTGGTTCACTGGTTGTTGCTGTGTCAACAACCAACTATTGGTTCACTGTGGTTCTTGCTATGTCAACAACCAGTTATTGGTTCACTGTGGTTGTTGCTATGTCAACAACCAGTCATTGGTTCACTGCGGTTGTTGCTATGTCAACAACCAGTCATTGGTTCACTGCGGTTGCTGCTATGTCAACAACCAGTCATTGGTTCACTGCGGTTGCTGCTATGTCAACAACCAGTCATTGGTTCACTGCGGTTGTTGCTATGTCAACATTCAGTAGTTCACGATGATTGGGGTTATCAGGACTGACCAAGTGATAGTTTTTATTGTAGGTGTATATTTTATTTAAATATTTTTATTTCAGTAGTACCAATACAAATTTGTGACTGGAAGGCAAAGCAAATTTTTTCTTCATTTTAATAATGTTATAACTAGTGCATGGTGTATTGCAGGGAAGGTCAGGAGGGATGGTTGTGGGACGAGTACAAGATCACTGTCCCCATGTCTACTTACCTTCTCGCCTTTGTTATATCAGACTTCGCGCACATGAATGCCACTGACATCAAACACATTTTATTCAGAGGTGATTATAGCTTTTTTTATATTTTGAATTAAGTTGTATGATTTACAACACTAGAACTCTTATGTTACTAGTTACTTTCAACATAAAAGGTTGCATTCATTAATTTTCTGTCATCAGTATCAATGTTCAGCAATCTTAATTTACTATTATTTTATCAATATCAGTTTGCTAATTTCGTACCTAATTTAAACATATACAGTAATCAAAAGAACTCTAAGTACATTAGTGGTAGTGAAAAAAGCATAATAAAAATAATTCGTTTCATCCCATAGGCTGTAAGTCACAGTAAATATTGGGGAAAGAGAGTAACCTCAACACTAAAAATTCTTTTCTGGATGTTGAGACACTAATTCCTTATAAGGTCATATTATAATCATTCGTGTCACGTGGTATGGCCGTCCATACAGATAGTGGGGGATGGATCTAGCATTGTGGCGGCAGGTGACAGCCTTTTTGTTCTTAAGTAGAACGTTGTTTGTACCAGGTTTTTTATTGAGTGGTACACACTAAGGGTATCTTTTAGGGTAGGGGGGTAATGTTTTGTTATTGTCGCCCTGCTGTTCTGTAATCAGTGGCGAGAGTAGGTAGTGGATAGGTTGCAATAAATCTCATGTTGTTGAGATTATATGTGTATTTATTATATGATGTACTGAATTGTTTTAAATATAAAATATAAAAAAAATTCCTTATAAGGATGAAGTGGTGACCTGATCCACTTAGTGGATCAGGTAACCACTGCATCGTTATAGGGAAATTAATGTGATATGGAGATGTAGGGCTCCATACTGAATGGTGTTACTGCAAAGGTGACATAAATTTTCGGCTTCCTATAGTGACTGAATAATACACTGATAAAACGATTCAAATTAAAAATGACTAATTAAATTGATTGGGAGATAATGAAAAACAATTTTACTTTCAAGAATGTAAATACCATCATTGTGCCAGAATTAAATTAGTGAAAGTGTGACTGATATTTGTGTAATGCATATGAGTGGGTGTTCACAGTATGGGCTCGGGAGGAGGCCCTGACACAAGCACAGTATGCACTGAGAGTCGGCCCTGCCATTCTTACCCACTTCGAGGATTACTTCAACCAATCTTACCCGCTCCCCAAGCAGGACATGATCGCCATCCCTGACTTCTCTGCAGGAGCCATGGAGAACTGGGGCCTCATAACCTACAGGTAAGCACCTGCTACATTTTGTTGTTGGTGAACTGCTGTGGAAGACCTGGAGAACTGAGGTCTTGTAATCTACAGTTTAATAACATCAGGCTTCTGCTGATGGAGTCACAAAAGCAAATCATTTTAATATTACTGTATTATCTATTTTATTGTTTATAGAAAAGAACAAAAATTGGAATCAAGACAATAGTGTACTGTACTCTTGTCCTCTGTTGGTAGCCGATTTAGCCCATTCCATATCATATTTTGATAAAACTATACCAGCTGATTGTTCACTAAAGTTTTTCTGGTTAATAGTGACAAAATTAGGATTTTTAATAAGATAATATAGATAAAGTTCAGCCTTTCAATATTCATACTCTGTAATCTACTGGGGTGGTACCTTGACATTGTCTTGGTTTATATATATACTTGCAAGAATGGGATCTTGACATTAGGTATTTGAGTTATTGATATTCTTAAGAATGCACTAAACCCGTGAGGATCATACATCGCCTCGGGAATGGAAAAGATAAGGTTGGGAGGACAGCTTTAATTACCTAGATCAAGAACCCTTCGCCAGCATCAATAAATCCCCTTGCAAGGTAGAGTGAGGCACAGTGCTGTATTTTAGTGCACATTCTTCCTAACATGATGTCTGTAGGTTATCTGGACTTTCTCTTACCAAACAAGTTGCAACACTAATCCTATCATGGGTTGCATATTCGCTGATTGGTTTATGGATTTCATTGTTATTAAACTGGTTCCCAGTTATAACTATTTTATAGTCGTAGTAAAGTCACATTTAGATCAAGTAGTGCAGTCCGGGCATCTGTATTGTAGAGCAACTGGAGAATACAGATAACGATAACAAAGTTAATTTACTGTAAATTATCATAAGTCATTCCTATATAGTTGTTAAAAACACTGAATCTACACTCTTCAGAACTACATAGAATTAATGGGTTGTGAATTCAGCAGCGAGGAGGCGGTTGGAGGCAGTGGAGATGTCCTGTCGAAGGGCAATGTGTGGTGTAAATATTATGTAGAAAATTCGGAGTGTGGAAATTAGAAGGTGTGGAGTTAATAAAAGTATTAGTCAGAGGGCTGAAGAGGAGTTGTTGAGGTGGTTTGGTCATTTAGAGAGAATGGATCAAAGTAGAATGACATGGAGAGCGTATAAATCTGTAGGGGAAGGAAGGCGGGGTAGGGGTCGTCCTCGAAAAGGTTGGAAGGGGTAAGGGAGGTTTTGTGGGCGAGGGGCTTGGACTTCCAGCAGGCGTGCATGAGTGTGTTCCATAGGAGTGAATGGAGACTAATGGTATTTGGGACCTGACGATCTGTTGGAGTGTGAGCAGGGTAATATTTAGTGAAGGGATTCAGGGAAACCGGTTATTTTCATATAGCCGGACTTGAGTACTGGAAATGGGAAGTACAATGCCTGCACTTTAAAGGAGGGGTTTGGGATATTGGCAGTTTGGAGGGATATGTTGTGTATCTTTATATGTATATGCTTCTAAACTGTTGTGTTCTGAGCACCTCTGCAAAAACAGTGATTATGTGTGAGTGAGGTGAAAGTGTTGAATGATGAAAGTATTTTCTTTTTTGGGGATTTTCTTTCTTTTTGGGTCACCCTGCCTCGGTGGGAGACGGCCGACTTGTTAAAAAAAATGACTGGTGCACAAAAGAAAAATATAAATAAATGAAATACTGTATATATAAACTACTGAAAATATCTACCAAAGACAGATAAATTTAGATTTAAAAAGAACATAAGAAAGCACTGGTTTGGCAGGAGAGTTGTGGGTGAATGAAATAAACTACCGAGTGTCACTGAAGCAATTCCAGTAAGAATTGACCGGTCAATAGACTTACTGCAGTATCTATTCCTATATTCTCATTCAAACATTACTTTTATATTTTCAGCTTCATATACTTTTCTATTATCATTTTACTTATAATCTAATATGCTCCAATCTTGGTGCTGATCTTTCAGAGAAACAGCAATGCTGTATGACCCTGATGAATCTGACCTTATCAACCAGTACCAAGTGGCCCTAGTAGTGGCCCACGAGTTGGCCCATCAGTGGTTCGGCAACATTGTCACGCCTAAGTGGTGGACCGACTTGTGGCTTAATGAAGGCTTTGCTACTTTCGTCCAGTACATTGGCTTGGACCATGTAAGTACAACTTTATTGCCCGGGCCTCACGGCTCAGTGATTCGTTGTTTAAATATTTTTTCCATCAAAAAAAAGATCTCACTGATGCCAAATTAAGTCATAAAAAATGTAAAAAGTCTTTACGAGAAAAAATTAGGAGCAAGGATTCTTGATTAAGTACCAGACAAAGAATGAGAGTAAAGATATTATCCACACCCAGAATCTCAGTTATTATTAGGTTGAGAGCTGTCATCTACACTAGGGTCATTAAGGCTACATGCCACCTTTACATCACCAGTCAAGGATATTTTAATCCTTACTATAGATAATAAACTCATCACAGGAAGCAAACATTGAGAAAGACACATCTTTCAGTACATGTACTGTCACCCAGCTCAACAAGTATGACGCTGTTAAGTTGTTGAGTGTGAGCAGGGTAATATTTTGTGAAGGGATTCAGGGAAACCGGTTAGCCGGACTTGAGTCCTGGAGGTGGGGTTTGGGATATTGGCTGTTTGTAGTGACTTCTAAACTAAAGATTCCCATGTGTTGCATAAGTGTCTCAATTCTTCAACTTGTCGGTTTTCTAAACCATTCATCACGACTTCTAAACTATCATGTCTGGGCACCTCTGCAAAGACAGTGATATTGTGTAAATGGTGGGAGACGGCCGTCGTGTTAAAAAAAGTTTCTCAAGACGTGGGCACTCAACCAACAATTGTAGCAGAGACTATATAGTTATCTAGTTTACACACATACATCTAGTTCAGTGCGCATCAAGCATCTTTAGTGTCGAAATGAAAACGTTCGAAGTGGTTAGGAAGACTCAGGAAAAACTTCCCGTTTGTCCGGAACAGAGCAACTTAAAAAAGGCCTGGTAGTTCACGGATTAAGTCATCATAAACAAAGTGGTAAAGACGCAATTCAGAGAGAGCTACAAGGGACACAGGTGTTTCAACAAGTGCATCCAGACGACCACAGCCTTAATGGAGGAATACAGAAGAATAAGTTTTTCGAAGTAATAAATTAAGAGTACCATTGAACTTCATTACCTTGACGCAAAGGACAGACGGATTATGCTTACAGAACAAACACCTAATTTCACTTAAGTGGAATGGCAATGGCAAGGACTGCAGAACTCGGAAATCATGTCTCCCCAGAAACGTCCAACAGATGTCCTCTAAAAAATGAAATAAAACATCAGACCTTCGCTGCTAGCTACTCTGCGAGGAGTTACCATATTGGGGTTTTGCATGTAATGTCACGGGTTACTTGATATACCATTATTATTATTATTATATTATTATTATTATTATTATTATTATTATTATTATAAAAGCAAGTGCTAAACCCGCATGGGTCATACATTAATACTGATGTAAGCATAATGTTTATTTTACTGTAGCCATGACGTAACGGCTACAGCAAAATACTTGCAGCTGATGCTGATTTCTTACCCAGCCATAAAGTACCTCTATGCATTAAGAATTTTGTGTTGAGAAATATTGTTTACTCCGTAATGAGATCAATCACATGTTTATGACAGGCTTCCCAATACAAGTGTCAACCAACCCACTTAACATGACTGCAAAACCTCAGTACCTTCTCAAGGAGCCTAAACGGGTTGGAGAGCTTCAATTTTTCGAGTGACTACGCTTGTGTTGGTTTGGGGTTAAAAGATAAATAATCTAACACAAAGTGGGAGTTGTCACAGTTGCTCTTTGCTGATGACATTGTGCTTTTGGGAGATTGAGGAGAAGTTGCAGATGTTGGTGGATGAGTTTGGTAGGGTATGTAAAAGAAGAAAATTAAAAGTGAAGATAGGAAAGAGTAAGGTGATGAGGATAAAATATTAGGTAATGAAAGATTGGATATCAAATTGAAGGGAGTGGGGGAGGTGAATGTATTCAGATATTTAAGAGTGGACGTATCAGCAGATAGTTCTATGAAAGATGAGGTGAATCATAGAATTGATGAAGGGAAAAAGGTGAGTGGTGCACTTAGGAGTCTGTGGAGACACAGAACTTCGTCCATGGAAGCAAAGAGGGGAATGTATGAGAGTATAGTTATACCAACGCTCTTATATAGGCGTGAAGCATGGGGGGTGAATGTTGCAGCGAGGAGAAGGCTGGAGGCAGTGGAGATGTCATGTCTGAGGGCAGTGTGTGGTGTGAATAAAATGCAGAGAATTCGTAGCTTGGAAATTAGGAGGTGTGAGATTACCAAAACTATTATCCAGAGGGCTGAGAAGGGGTTATTGAGGTGGTTCGGACATGTAGAGAGAATGGAACAAAACAGAATGACTTCGAAAGTGTATAAATCTGTAGTGAGAGAAGGCGGGGTAGGGGTCGGCACAGGAGGTTTTGTGTGCGAGGGGCTTGGACTTCCAGCAAGCATTCGTGAGCATATTAGATAGGAACGAATGGAGACAAATGGCTTCTAGGACTTGACGTGCTGTTGGAGTGTGAGCAAGTTAACATTCATGAATGGATTCAGGGAAACCGGCAAGCAGGACTTAAATCCTGGAGATGGAAAGTACAGTGCCTGCACTCTGAAGGAGGGGTGTTAATGTTGCAGTTTTATAACTGAAGTGTAAGCGCGCCTCTAGCAAGACAGTGATGAAGTGAATGATTAAAGTTTTTCTTTTTCGGGCCACCCTGTCTTGGTGGGAGACGGCCGATGTGTTAATAAAATAAAATAATTGATAAAGAAGAGTTTTTATAAGTTTTATTATTTTGCCACTAATATAATAAATCTACGGCAAATTTATTGACTATATTATTTCTTTTAGGTTGAGCCTTCATGGAAGGTGAATGAGCTGTTCATTATTGATAAACTACAGAGTGTGTTGACCCTGGACAGTCTGGAGTCTTCACACAAGATAAGAATCCCTGTCGAAAATCCTAATATTAATCAAAACTTTGACGCCATCACTTACGACAAAGGTGAGGTGCCCACTTACTGGCACTCTGTGATGTGCCCACTGACTGGCACTCTGTGATGTGTCCACTGACTGGCACTCTGTGAGGTGCCCACTGACTGGCACTGTGAGGTGCCCACTGACTGGCACTCTGTGAGGTGCCCACTGACTGGCTCTGTGAGGTGCCCACTGACTGGTACTGTGATGTGCCCACTGACTGGCACTCTGTGATGTGTCAACTGACTGGCACTCTGTGATGTGTCCACTGACTGGCACTCTGAGGTGCCCACTGACTGGCACTCTGTGATGTGCCCACTGACTGGCACTCTGTGAGGTGCCCACTATTTGGCACTGTATGCAATGTTATACTACCTTTTTGGTAATATTAATTTGGCACAATCAGTTACTGTATGTAAAATAGTTTGGGCATAAAATTGCAAAATGAAAATCATATATATTTCACAAGTTATAATCTAATATACATAATACTTAAAATTTTTATATCTATTATTTATTAAAAACTCTCACAGGAGCATCAGTTATCCGCATGATGAGTCATTTTCTGACCGAAGACACTGTAAGGAAGGGGTTGAGCACCTACCTTGATGACTTGTAAGTTTTTACTAATCAATGACAATCATCTTTTGTTTATTTTCTCCTTGATATACAGCGATGACAGTTGAGGGTCTGTGCTGCTGATGTAATAATTTCTGTTGGTGTGTTAATATTAATCGCATTTCGCATTTTCTTTAATACACAATGATGAAAGAGTTGTTTAGTGCTTGTGTTGTTGATGTAATATTTTGTGATGCAGCAAGTATGGGAACGCTGAACAAGATGATCTGTGGGAACACCTTACACAGGCGGCTCACCAGGACGGCACGTTGCCCCTCGATCTCACTGTCAAGACCATCATGGACACCTGGACCTTGCAGATGGGTTATCCTGTCATCACAGTGGAGAGAAGTCCAGACGGTACCTCCGCTACTGTCTCTCAGGTGAGGTAACCATTGTGAGGGACGGTACCTCCGCTACTGTCTGGGGTGAGATAACCATGAGTAAGGGACGGTACCTCTGCTACTGTCTCTCAGGTGAGATATTCATGAGTTACTAAACAGTGACCTGTAATGAAGTCCATTGGGGTGCTATGCTCTAAAAAAATCATTTTCATATTTTTCCTGATAGTTATTCTGCTCAACACAAGTATAGATGCTGCTTCCCTTACCTTCCTAACTACTGTAGCAACAGTGGTTTTTCTTAATTGTCCTCCATATAACTATGATAATCCGAATAAATGCTAGTTACTGCAAGATATTTTATTTAATCAGAGTCCTTCAAATGGGAGATTACATGTTGGTAAAAGTTCTTAAACAAAGAAATTGTAACTGCTTTCTACTTCAGTGGTTAAAACCTGAATGACTTATTAGCCAGGTACTGTATGCCCGCTAGGATGTAGCACTTCCCGTTAAATATAATAGTAATACTAATAATGAACCGGAAATCTTCATGACTTTCATTATGCTAGACATTACGAATGGTGTATTTCTGTTAAGGTTTCAAGCTAAATTTAGTATATTTTCTTTTTTCTGCAGGAGCGATTTTTGATGGTTGCGATGCCAAATTCTAATAACTCTGAGGAGTATAAGTGGTGGGTGCCACTGTCCTACACAGGTGGAGACTATCCCAACTTTAACGAGACTCGGGCCAAGGTCTGGATGAAGGATACGGAGACACTCATCACCATCCAGTCCCTGCCCACCAAGGACCACTGGGTCATCTTCAACCTACAGGAGACGGGTTTCTACAGAGTTAACTACGACAACCACAACTGGAACTTGCTCATCCAGCAGCTACTGACGGACCACACGGTCATCACTACAATCAACAGAGCTCAGATCATCGACGACACCATGAACCTTGCTCGAGCAGGTTCGTAATTTTAATATCTCTGGTGTCTAAAGAGAATGATAGGAAAAGGAATGAATGGAGTTATCATTTTAAAGCCGTAATGTACGAGTATCTCTGTTTATTAGAGATATTTGTGCCGCTTAAACCCTCACTCGACCAGTTCTTGGCCAGTTCCTTCATAAGCTCCACACCCTCTCAACTACACGTAAGTTCTGATGTGAGTTTTTATAAAGTTTTGTAACAGATACGACTACCACCTTACCGATTATATTAGCATCTAACCTATTATATTATCCTCTTACCCACTATATTACCACCTTACCCATTATATTAGCATCTAACCTATTATATTACCATCCTACCCATTAAGTGACTTCGTCACTTACCACATCGGGGTAACTTCAGTCTCTCTTATTTTGTTTTTTTTTAATCAAAATTTACTTTGTCTTACCGTCCTCTTAACTACATCACAAAAATCAACTTCACTGACATATGTGTTCATGAAGAAAATAATTACATATATTAGTGAGGAGCATCATCTCTCAGGAGTTGTATGAGAGAGTTGATAGAAAACGTTTGTTATATTATTTAACAGTTTAATTGTCAGTTCAGCAATTCTTTTGCAATTTAACAAAAATACATTTTTTTGCACATGGAATATTCTGTTGCAATTTTCGTAGGAATATCAGGTTTACAATTTACATTTTAAAAATGCTTACGTGTGAATGTTGTTTTAGATGATAAGTCTTAGAAAAGAAGCTATATTTTCTTAAAACTGTTTACTACAACTTGCTGAAGGGACATGAATATTCCATGAGATTTATGTAAGATATGAAAATCAGTGTGGATTTATCATTCTCAAATCAGAGCATACAGTTCCTTGCTTAAACTAATGGATATTTCAATTATCGTGCTTCTACTACCTCTCTCGCATTATGGCAGGTCAGGTGAGCTACGAGGTGGCCCTGGGCCTGTACAGTTACATGGTCAATGAGACTGAGTATGTGCCCTGGAAGGCGGCCATCAACAACCTGGCCTACCTTACCAGCATGTTCCAACGCACAGGTGCCTACGGTGGTCTACAGGTGATTGTCTAGGTTATCCTAATGTATATTTATATATATAATTAGAACATATATATATGTCGTGCCGAATAGGTAAAACTGGTCAAATAGCAAGAACTCATTTAAAATTTAGTCCTTTCTTAAATTTTCTCTTATACGTTAAATGATGTATTTTTCCATTTATGTTAATGTAGAAATTAATAATTTTGTACCTAACCTTATTATAACAAGTGTAATTTAATTTAGCCCAATCCAACTAAATATATTTTAGATAAGGTTACAATAATTTAATAAACACACAGTGAAATATTTTTTTTACGTTAGGTTCAGAATGATTTTTGCGAAATAATTGCATACATAAATTTTTAGTTGGGTTAGGCTAAAATAAATTGTTCTTGTTATAATAAGGGTAGGTAAGTTTTCTAAGTTCCTTTTGGTGCAAATTTATAAATTTTTACATCAACATTAATGAAAAAAATATATCTTTAAACGTATAAGATAAAATTTTAGAAAGGACTTAATGTAGAAATTAATAATTTTGTACCTAACCTTATTATAACAAGTGTAATTTAATTTAGCCCAATCCAACTAAATATATTTTAGATAAGTTTACAATAATTTAATAAACACACACAGTGAAATATATTTTTTTCGTTAGGTTCAGAATGATTTTTGCGAAATAATTGCATACGCAAATTTTCTCTTGCCTTACTCGGCAGGAAAAGCGTTGCTATTTGAGCCAAAATCGTAAGTTTTTACCTATTTAGCACGATATATATATATATATATATATATATATATATATATATATATATATATATATATATATATATATATACACACGCTGATGACCAGGTTATGTATAACTGACACACTACCTGTGAGAAATCTTTTACGAATTGGTATACATGGGTACGGAAAGAGTAAACAATTGTGTAGTACAGTTTACCAGGCAACTTCATTTGTGCATATAATAAGAAGTGTGACGCATAGGTTGGATCAGTAATGGATTTAGAGTAATTGAGCAAAATTAATAACCGCTCAGCATGGACCAATAGCCTTTCTGCAATTCATTTATTCCTATATTCTCGGGATTAAGGTATAGTGAGTTTTCTTGTTGTCCACCACAGAACTACATGCTGAAGATGGTGGTGCAGTTATACGACACATTAGGGCTGGACAACAGTGTGAATGACCACCTGTTGGAACAATACAAGCGCACTATGGCTGTCAGCTGGGCCTGCTCACTCCGCCACAAGCAATGTCTGGACAATGTACTCTCTCTCTACCGACAATGGATGACCAACCCAGACAACAATACGTAAGTCAGCTGTACAAAATCTTTTTTAGGAATGATGAATAAACTTTTGACAAAGCTTAATAATGTTATACTAATCTGATCTATATTTAATGGTGTATTTTAAAGTAATAAGAAAATATTAGTGATAATGAAGTGTGTGTGTGTGTGTGTGAGAGAGAGAAATGAGAGTGACCTCTTCAAACACTACTATATACTGATTTTATTCTGCTGAAGAGGATCTCAAAGGTCAAACTATGCAGAACAACTTTTACCTGCCTTTGTACGCAGAAAAACCATGTTTGCATGGTTCTTCTTTGGTCATTAGTAGTGCTGTTTTTCTGTGGACATCAGTGAGGTTTTTTTTGTGGAAATAAGTGGTGATGTTTTTCTTTGGACATAAGTGGCGTTGTTTTTCTGTTGACATAAATGATCCTATTTATTTCTTATTCACGTATGTCTCAGAATCATTGCGCCTAGCCTCAAGTCTGCGGTGTACTGCCAGGCGCTAGCAACGGGTGGAGCAGAGGAATGGGACTTCGCTTGGAATCAGTACCTCAAGAGTAACGTAGCCTCAGAGAAACACAGACTTCTCAGAGCTATGGGCTGTACCAAGCAGCTGTGGCTCCTCTCCAGGTGCGTACCTTGTATCTAATTATTACAATCAAAACAAGCGCTAAACCTACAAGGGCCATACAGTACTTTGTATCAAAGTAATGCGATCTGCTCCTTACTGAGTAGTCTCTGTCTTGACAGCATTATCTTCATGAGTTATGATTACTTGGCTTTTCTCAAAATTTTTCCCAGTAATTATTAACAGTACTCTTGAAACTTATGTTGATCATTCTTCCCTTTGCTTTTCCATTCCTAGAAGTTAACTCTTCTAGGGCCTAATTCTTAGGCTTTTTGTGGGTCTGTATGCTTTTGAGCTAAAATCGTAGATGGGAGCATTACCGAGTGCGTTATAAACTGGCCACATCGACAAAATATAATTTGATTCCCATTTCAGGTACTTAGAGATGGCCTTCGACCCAAACAGTGGCATTAGGAGACAGGACTCAGAGCTTGTCTTCGGATCAATAGCGTTTAATGATATAGGCCGCCCCCTAGCATGGACCTTCCTCAGAGACAACTGGAAGATGATCTATGAATAGTAAGCAGTTTGGTTTAGGCTTGCAACTAGTAACAGTTATTTAGGACTAAAAGTGACAAAAACATGACTCACAAGCAATCTTGTTTAAGCTTTGACTAGTAAGTGAATTTGCTAAAGTTTCCAACAAATACGTGAGCATGTTTGGAACTTCAGCGATTGGAGATGTATAGGAAACTTTCGTACACCTGTAGTCCCTGTTCCTAAATAATGTTGGATACTAAATGTAGGCTAAGTATAACTGTATTAATTTATTTTGTTAATATTTTCCCGTGCAGCTTCGAAGGAAAGGCAAGACCTTATTTGATCACCTCATCAACCTCTAACTTCAACACTAGGCAGCAACTCAAGGAGGTAACATTTTCTTTGTACATACTGTGAGTGTTTGGGGGAAAAGTAAGTGTGGGGACCTACTTAAGACCCACAACAACTGGATTGTAAACCGATTGCCTAGCCATGCTAAGCGTTCTAGTGGTACACTCTGTAATCTCAATTTTACTACATGTTAAACTAAACAATAACCAAATTTCTGTAAACTCAACATTGTAATCCTTATAGAGAATAAATATAGTTTAACCTACGTGTGGGTTGACTCATGAGTGACTGAGATACAACTGGTCACAAGTTTCGTCCCTCCAGTACTGTGATTTTTGAAGCATTATATTTGTGTCATTGTAAATTTCAGTTTTTTATTTATTTTTACAAAGGGAAGTCGAAGAGAAGTGTGTATAAAATTATGTAATAGGAAAATATTAATAACACCAGGTGAAGTTCAAGAATGAATTATGACTAATAAATTTATTGGAAAGTCAGTAATTAGAATGAATTTAAATTTGGAAACAAAGGAATGTGTGGATTAGGTGTTTGTAATTAAGCACATAAACAGGTAGAATTTAAATACGAAATTTTTTTTAAGTAATTTTATAGCTTTGGAAGACATGAGAGGGTGAATGAAGGAGGATTGCAAAAAGTGAGGTAAATGATTAAAATAGGTTGAAACGGATTTAAAAGATGTTTAGTTTTAAAGAGGACACTGAGATACAAGTTGCAGTGTAGAGGGGGAAAAGAAATGGAACAATAAGTGTATAACAATTAGCAAAAGTTAGTCAGTGATGTGCGTCTTAAGCGAACACACAGGGCCACTAAATCCCCCCTCCCCCATCCCAGATCCCCTCCCCTCATCCCAGCCTAGGCCCATTGACTTCCTGACCAAGGGTGTTGCCGTTTAGTGCCCCACCAATTACAAGTTCCGCAGCTCGCTACTCCCCCACCCTCATCCCCCATGCATCCATGCAGCCCTTCACCCGTCATCCCACAGCTGGCGCCCTCCAACCCCCACGATATCAGCAATGTCACAAGTAGTCGCGGGTTCCCAGGAATCTTCACGACAGAGCCAAAGCTGTCGTTCACGAGGCATCTGCCGGGTGTGCCACAGGGAATGTGCACTCAATCCCACATCTACCTGGAGAGAGTTCCGGGGGTCAACGCCCCCGCGGCCCGGTCTGTGACCAGGCCTCCTGGTGGATCAGCGCCTGATCAACCAGGCTGTTGCTGCTGGCTGCACGCAAACCAACGTACGAGCCACAGCCCGGCTGATCAGGAACTGACTTTAGGTGCTTGTCCAGTGCCAGCTTGAAGACTGCCAGGGGTCTGTTGGTAATCCCCCTTATGTGTGCTGGGAGGCAGTTGAACAGTCTCGGGCCCCTGACACTTATTGTATGGTCTCTTAACGTGCTAGTGACACCCCTGCTTTTCATTGGGGGGATGGTGCATCGTCTGCCAAGTCTTTTGCTTTCGTAGTGAGTGATTTTCGTGTGCAAGTTCGGTACTAGTCCCTCTAGGATTTTCAAGGTGTATATAATCATGTATCTCTCCCTCCTGCGTTCCAGGGAATACAGGTTTAGGAACCTCAAGCGCTCCCAGTAATTGAGGTGTTTTATCTCCGTTATGCGCGCCGTGAAAGTTCTCTGTACATTTTCTAGGTCGGCAATTTCACCTGTGCAGCAATATTCCAGCCTAGATAGAACAAGTGACCTGAAGAGTGTCATCATGGGCTTGGCCTCCCTAGTTTTGAAGGTTCTCATTATCCATCCTGTCATTTTTCTAGCAGATGCGATTGATACAATGTTATGGTCCTTGAAGGTGAGATCCTCCGACATAATCACTCCCAGGTCTTTGACGTTGGTGTTTCGCTCTATTTTGTGGCCAGAATTTGTTTTGTACTCTGATGAAGATTTAATTTCCTCATGTTTACCATATCTGAGTAATTGAAATTTCTCATCGTTGAACTTCATATTGTTTTCTGCAGCCCACTGAAAGATTTGGTTGATGTCTGCCTGGAGCCTTGCAGTGTCTGCAATGGAAGACACTGTCATGCAGATTCGGGTGTCATCTGCAAAGGAAGACACGGTGCTGTGGCTGACATCCTTGTCTATGTCGGATATGAGGATGAGGAACAAGATGGGAGCGAGTACTGTGCCTTGTGGAACAGAGCTTTTTACCGTAGCTGCCTCGGACTTTACTCTGTTGACGACTACTCTCTGTGTTCTGTTAGTGAGGAAATTATAGATCCATCGACCGACTTTTCCTGTTATTCCTTTAGCACGCATTTTGTGCGCTATTACGCCATGGTCACACTTGTCGAAGGCTTTTGCAAAGTCTGTATATATTACATCTGCATTCTTTTTGTCTTCTAGTGCATTTAGGACCTTGTCGTAGTGATCCAATAGTTGAGACAGACAGGAGCGACCTGTTCTAAACCCATGTTGCCCTGGGTTGTGTAACTGATGGGTTTCTAGATGGGTGGTGATCTTGCTTCTTAGGACCCTTTCAAAGATTTTTATGATATGGGATGTTAGTGCTATTGGTCTGTAGTTCTTTGCTGTTGCTTTACTGCCCCCTTTGTGGAGTGGGGCTATGTCTGTTGTTTTTAGTAACTGAGGGACGACCCCCGTGTCCATGCTCCCTCTCCATAGGATGGAAAAGGCTCGTGATAGGGGCTTCTTGCAGTTCTTGATGAACACAGAGTTCCATGAGTCTGGCCCTGGGGCAGAGTGCATGGGCATGTCATTTATCGCCTGTTCGAAGTCATTTGGCGTCAGGATAACATCGGATAGGCTTGTGTTAATCAAATTTTGTGGCTCTCTCATAAAAAATTCATTTTGATCTTCGACTTTCAGTCTGGTTAGCGGCTTGCTAAAAACTGAGTCATATTGGGACTTGAGTAGCTCACTCATTTCCTTGCTGTCATCTGTGTAGGACCCATCTTGTTTAAGTAGGGGCCCAATACTGGACGTTGTTCTCGATTTTGATTTGGCATAGAAGAAATACTTTGGGTTTCTTTCGATTTCATTTATGGCTTTTAGTTCTTCCCGCGATTCCTGACTCCTAAAGGATTCTTTTAGCTTAAGTTCGATGCTTGCTATTTCTCTGACCAGTGTCTCCCTACGCATTTCAGATATATTGACCTCTTTTAGCCGCTCTGTTATTCTTTTCCGTCGCCTGTAAAGGGAGCGCCTGTCTCTTTCTATTTTACATCTACTCCTCCTTTTTCTTAGAGGAATAAGCCTTGTGCATACATCGAGTGCCACCGAGTTAATCTGTTCTAGGCATAAGTTGGGGTCTGTGTTGCTTAGTATATCTTCCCAGCTTATATCGGTTAGGACTTGGTTTACTTGGTCCCACTTTATGTTTTTGTTATTGAAGTTGAATTTGGTGAATGCTCCCTCGTGACTAGTCTCATTTTGTCGGTCTGGGGCTCCACGCATACATGTCTGAACCTCAATTATGTTGTGATCTGAGTATATTTTTTTGATATGGTGACATTTCTTATCAGATCATCATTGTTAGTGAAGATGAGGTCTAGTGTATTCTCCAGTCTAGTAGGCTCTATTATTTGCTGGTTTAAATTGAATTTTGTGCAGAGATTTAAAAGCTCGTGTGAGTGTGAGTTTTCATCAGAGCTGCCTCCTGGTGTTATTACTGCAACAATATTATTTGCTATATTCCTCCATTTTAGGTGCCTTAAGTTGAAATCCCCCAGGAGCAAGATGTTGGGTGCAGGAGCTGGAAGATTTTCCAGACAGTGGTCAATTCTTAACAGCTGTTCCTGGAATTGCTGGGATGTTGCATCCGGAGGCTTGTAGACTACCACAATGACTAGGTTTTGGTTCTCTGGCAACATCCGTGCACACAATGGATGTCTAGGCTCCAGGAGAGCTCCAAATGAGAACCAACAGCCTCCCCCAGCAGACAGGGCTGACAGCTACCGTGACTTCACCTCTACAGAGGACCTCAAATCTGCAATCAAATTAACATCCACCAGGACTCTGACACACATCCCCAAAGCAGCTCGCCCTCAAGCTGCTAGCAAATTCACTGACCTTCTGAAGAAAGTCAACGATGCTCCTTCAAACAACAGATCCTGGCACAGCTTGCTGCTTTTTGGCAATGCCTGTTTGGCTGTCCCACCAAGGAGGGACAAGTCACTTGCAACACATGTTATTAGGGCAATAAATGCATTCCCAAGGGATGACAACCTCGTCCGTCTCCCCCCTAGGGCGACAAACACCCGCCGGGCAAATGCCAACAACAGGACACCCGACACCTCAAAAATCAGAGCCCAAATTAGCAAAAAAATAGAAGAGGGTAATACTATTGGAGCTTTGAGACTTATAACCAGTGAGGATATCATCGCTCCCAAGGACGTCAGCACAGCGCAAGCTCTGAAGGACAAACATCCACCCAGGGCTCCCAGTACCAACATTGACCTCCCTGACATTGCAGCAGGCGAAGAACATCTAACCTTACAGGATGCTGATGTGTATAAAGCTGTTATGTCATTTCCACAGGGTTCAGCAGGAGGTTTCACCGGTTTAAGGCCTCAACACTTAAAACAAATACTCAATCCAGCACTTGGTGAGGTTTCAGAGAGGCTGCTGTCTGAACTCACCAAATTTTCCAACCTGTGCCTGGCTGGCAGTGTCCCAGAGGCCATCAGACCCTTTTTCTTTGGTGCCTCATTGTGTGCCCTCCGGAAAAAGGATGGCGGAATCAGGCCCATTGCAGTGGGTAACACCCTTCGGCGCCTAGTCGCCAAGGCTGCAGTAAGAAGGGTGAGTCAAGAGGCTGCTACAATGCTGAAACCAACTCAGCTCGGTTTCGGCGTTCAACAGGGCTGTGAAGCAGCTGCCCACGCAGCACGAGTATATATCAAATACATGTCATATGAAAAAGCCTTGGTCAAATTGGACTTTGCCAATGCTTTCAACTCAGTCAGAAGGGATGCTGCTCTCCAAGCAGTTTATAGAAACTTCCCTTCCCTTTACCCCTTCATAGAATCGTGTTATAGTGTGACTTCCAAACTATTGTTTGGGGACCATGAAATTGACTCGTGTGAGGGCGTGCAACAGGGGGACCCTCTCGCCCCCTTTCTATTTTGTTTGGTCATCAAGGAAGTCACGGAGGCACTCTCCAGCGAGCTCAATATCTGGTTCCTGGACGACGGTACCCTAGCTGGCACAACAGAATCTCTCCTAGAGGACATCAGTAAAATTAAAGACATGGGAGAAAGCCTGGGCCTTTCTTTAAACCCCACCAAATGTGAAATAGTTTCTACCAATCAACAGATGATCCAGAATATTAGTGCCGTTTTACCAGGAGCATGAGCCATTGATCCAGCCAATAGCACTCTCCTCGGTGCTCCTCTTGGGTCCAATGCCATCGATCTGATCCTAGGAAAAAAAGTCTCAGACCTCCAGACGATGGAAAGCAGGATGAAAGACATTGACACACACGATGCCTTCTACCTACTCACCAGGTGCCTGTCAATCCCAAAACTTACCTATTTTCTGAGATGCTCCCCAGTCTTCAGCAGTCCAAAACTCAAGGAATATGATTCTCTCCTGAAGGCCATGCTAGAGAGTGTATTGAATCTTTCCCTTGACGATGGACAGTGGTTGCAAGCCTCACTTCCGGTCAGGCTTAGAGGGCTAGGAGTACGCAGATCCTCCCAGATTGCTCTACCACCTTTCCTATCCTCTTCCATTGCATCAAACGAGTTGATAAGACAAATTCTTCCTGACACCCTCAGTGACTCAGCAGGAATAGAAGACCCTAGCTATGCCAGTGCCATCACCGAATGGGAGACTCTTGCTGCTCCAGCACCAAACCCTAGTGCAGCACTGGCTCACAAACAGTCAAGCTGGGATGGCCCAATTGCTGAAAAGGTGCTTGCCAACATGCTCAGGGCTGCAACATCAGATAGGGAGATTGCCCGTCTCCAGGCTGTGAGTGCACCTCACTCTGGGGACTTCCTCAAAACAGTTCCCATATCGGCAATGGGAACGCGACTCGATCCTAAGACCCTCCGTATTGCAGTGGCTCTGCGCCTTGCTGCCCCAATTCACAGAATATATGTGTATTTGCGGCGAAGTACAAGCAGACCAATACGGTCTACATGGTCTTAACTGTTCCAAAACCAAGGGCTGGCATGCAAGACACAATGAGGTCAACGACATCATTAAGAGAACCCTTGCTACAGCTGGATGCCCTGCCGAGAGGGAGCCACGATCACTTGCAGCAAACAATACCCACAACCCAGCAAACCGCCCCGACGGGATCACCATCTATCCTTGGAAGAATGGCAAGCTCTTAGCATGGGACTATACCTGTGTGTCCACACTGGCTGACACCTATATCCATCACAGTGTGGGGTGACAGGGAGGAGCTGCTGACCACAGGGAGGAGTACAAGATCAGCAAGTACAGGGACATTAGCCAACAGTATCAATTTGTCCCAGTGGGATCAGAGACCTTGGGATCATGGGGAAAAAATGACACACGCTTCCTTAAAGAATTGGGTTCCAGACTCATCGACACCACCAGGGACCCAAGGGCAGCCACTTTCATGTTCCAGCGCCTCAGCATCGTCATCCAGAGGGGAAATGCTTACTGCATACTTGGCTCACTTCCAGCCTCGGAGGAGCTGGAGGAAATTCATGATCTTTGATACATTGTGCCATTGTATTCATGTTTATGTTTTTTTCTGTAAATGTATTTTGTTTATTAATAAATGTTCACATAGAATAAAAAATATATAGGGGGTGGTAGATGAAAATATTCAAACAGCTCCGGGGAGAACCTTGAGTTTTCCCTGAGGTACGTTTATTGTCTTCTCTCAGGATGAGGGTCCCCATTCCAGCTATAGAGGTGGTACTTCCCTATATATTTTTAATATATATATTATATATATATATATATATATATATATATATATATATATATATATATATATATATATATATATATATATATATCTCGAGCAGAATATCTAAAACTGGTCAATTAGCAATAACTCAATTAAAAATAAATCCTATCTAACATTTTCTCCTATACGTTTAAAGATATATTTTTTTCATTAATGTTATTGTAAAAAAATTTAATTTTTCATCAAAAGAATCTTACAAAACTTACCTAACCTTATTATAACAAGAACAATTTATTTTAGCATAACCCAACTAAATATATTTTAGATTTGTTTACAATAATTTAATACTAAACAAACACAATGAAATATATTTTTTTCGTTAGGTTCAGAATGATTTTGGCGAAATTATTGCATACACAAATTTTCACTTGTCCTATATGGCAGCAAATAGGCACCTGGGTGTTAGTCGACTGGTGTGGGTCGCATCCTGGGGGACAAGATTAAGGACCCCAATGGAAATAAGTTAGACAGTCCTCGATGACGCACTGACTTTCTTGGGTTATCCTGGGTGGCTAACCCTCCGGGGTTAAAAATCCGAACGAAATCTTATCTTATCTTAAGATGAACGTTGCTATTTAAGCCAAGATCGCAAGTTCTGCCTATTCGGCACAACTTGCGATCTTGGCTTAAATAGCAACGCTCATCTTGCTATATAGGACAAGTGAAAATTTGTGTATGCAATAATTTCGCCAAAATCATTCTGAACCTAACGAAAAAAAATAGATTTGATTGTGTTTGCTTAGTACTAAATTATTGTAAACGTATTTAAAATATATTTAGTTGGGTTAGGCTAAAATAAATTGCTCTTTTTATAATAAGGTTAGGTAAGTTTTCTAAGATTCTTTTGGTGCAAAATTAATTTTTTTATATTAACATTAATGAAAAAAATATATCTTTAAACGTATAAGAGAAAATTTTAGAAAGGACTTAATTTTAAATGAGTTCTTGCTAATTGACCAGTTTTACATATTCAGCACGACATATATATATATATATATATATATATATATATATATATATATATATATATATATATATATAATATATATATATATATATATATATATATATATATATATAAATATATATATTATATATATATATATATATATATATATATATATATATATATATATATATATATATATATATATATGTCGTGCCGAATAGGCAGAACTTGCGATCTTGGCTTAAATAGCAACGCTCATCTTGCCATATATGACAAGCGAAAATTTGTGTATGCAATAATTTCACCAAAATCATTCTGAACATACCGAAAAAAATATATTTCACTGTATTTGTTTCGTATTAAATTATTGTAAACAAATCTAAAATATATTTAGTTGGGTTAGGCTAAAATAAATTGTTCTTGTTATAATAAGGTTAGGTAAGTTTTCTAAGATTCTTTTGAAGCAAAACTAAAAATTTTTACTTTAACATTAATGAAAAAATTATATCTTTAAACGTATAAGAGAAATTTTTAGAAAGGACTTAATTTTAAATGAGTTCTTGTTAATTGACCAGTTTTACCTATTAGGCACGACATATATATATATATATATATATATATATATATATATATATATATATATATATATATATATATATATATATATCAACAAGTCGGCCGTCTCCCACCGAGGCAGGGTGACCGAAAAAAAAAAATCCCCAAAAAGAAAATACTTTCATCATCATTCAACACTTTCACCACACTCACACATTATCACTGTTTTTGCAGAGGTGCTCAGAATACAACAGTTTAGAAGCATACACATATAAAGATACACAACATATCCCTCCAAACTGCCAATATCCCAAACCCCTCCTTTAAAGTGCAGGCATTGTACTTCCCATTTCCAGGACTCAAGTCCGACTATATGAAAATAACCGGTTTCCCTGAATCCCTTCACTAAATATTACCCTGCTCACACTCCAACAGATCATCAGGTCCCAAGTACCATTTGTCTCCATTCACTCCTATGGAACACGCTCACGCACGCTTGCTGGAAGTCCAAGCCCCTTGCCCACAAAACCTCCTATACCCCCTCTATCCAACCCTTTCGAGGACGCCCCCTACCCCGCCTTCCTTCCCCTACAGATTTATATGCTTTCCATGTCATTCTACTTTGATCCATTCTCTCTAAATGACCAAACCACCTCAACAACCCCTCTTCTGCCCTGTGACTAATACTTTTATTAACTCCACACCTTTTCCTAATTTCCACACTCCGAATTTTCTGCATAATATTTACACCACACATTGCCCTTAAACAGGACATCTCCACTGCCTCCAACCGTCTCCTCGCTGCTGCATTTACCACCCAAGCTTCACACCCATATAAGAGTGTTGGTACTACTATACTTTCATACATTCCCTTCTTTGCCTCCATAGATAATGCTTTTTTGACTCCACATATACCTCAACGCACCACTCAGCTTTTTTCCCCCATCAATTCTATGATTAACCTCATCCTTCAAAAATCCATATTATATATATATATATATATATATATATATATATATATATATATATATATATATATATATATATATATATATATATATATATTAGCGGTATTAATCATAGGTTATCTTGTGGTCAGGTGATGACCTTCGTGGACGAACACCGGACGGAGCTCAAGTCTGCTTCCAGAAAGGTGGAACAGAAAATAGAGATCATCAAGAATAACATCGCCTGGATGGATGCCAACTACGAGACTATATATCAGTGGCTGGAGCAGAAGGGCTACAGCGTCAAGCTAAGGAACGTCTGAAAGGAGAAATAACGTTATACGAAAGGCAAAATGAAATATGAAAAAAAATGTATAGGCAGGATAACTACAATGAACAATCAAAAGATTTTAACTCCTGTACTTTTGTCCATAGGTCATTATTACAGGGACGAAGGAGTACGTAGATTGTTTATTATAAAATGATATATGCTTATTTAATTCCCCTGCTATGAGGTACACTAGGTGTCAGCTCATCACTGGAATGTGTAATGTCACAGCTGTCAACTCTACCTCTGCATATCTTGTACTACAAACTCAACGTATAAATCAAAACAACTGAAAAAAAATTTATTTTTAAATGTAAATAATGTTATACTTTAATATATCATTTGCTTTAGGCAACAAATTTGTGTATTAGTCTATTATTAATCTGGTATAAATTTAAGGAAACTGTAGTAAAATATGCAAAACGTAATAAATCGCTAGTAGTGAGCAAACTAGAAATTTACATCAAGTTGGAGAGCAAGTATTTTTGATACCGTTTTTCCCAAAACAGGTCGAGAAACTTGATAAAGCTCCACTTAGGGTGAAACGTCTAATACAAGGCTCTCTGTTATGTGTTTTAAAGTAAAAATTATAGCTGACGAGATTTTCATCATTATAAGAACGATATATTAAACCGGTCGTCTCCACCGAGGTAAAATGACCCCCTCCCCCACACACAAAAAAAAAAAACTTTCTCCATCAGTCATGCCATAGGGGCACTGATACTGCAGTTTAAAACTGCAAATATCTCCACCCTCCTCCTTCAGAGTGCAGGCAATATACTTCCCACCTTCAGAACTCAAGTCCGGCTAACTGGTATCTATATAGTTTTTTCTATGTTTAGTAATTTATACAGATGAAAGCATTACCAGTCCCTTGCTTCACATACTGCATAGCGATGACAGGAAAGAGTTTTTCTCAGGATCTAAGAAAATCACACTTGTGCAGAGTGACAAAAGTTAATTCGTGAGCACTGTAAAATCCTTGGACTGGTTAAAACACGAGTCATAAAAACGTAGTGTTACATGAGGCAAGAATAAACAGTAACTGAACCACACGAGGTACACATCAGGAAACACCTACACAGGTTGTTGCTTATTTTTTGTGTATATATATTATGTATTTATTTATTTTGGATTTCATGAATTTCATAGCTTTAGTCAACAGCCAAAAGAAAACTGTTTGGCATTATCAGAGATTACTGTATTTGGCTGACCAGTCGATGACCAACTTCCTGCAAGAGATTGAGAGATATCGTGCAGTGATGTGGATGTTGACCACAGTGGTGCTACGATGGATGGTGGCCACTGGTGCATAGTGGCCACTGTGATGGATGGTGACCAGTGGTGCATAGTGGCCACTGTAGTGCATGGTGGCCGCTGTGGTGCATGGTGGCCATTGACGTGCATGGTAGCCACTGACAAATACCTATTACAAGATACTCTCACCTCGTGTATGGAAGGTTTAATATTTAATGTCGCATTACCGCTGCTAGTTTTCAAGATAACTTTTAAAATAAAGTGCTTGTAAGTTTTATAAATTCAGACATTATTAGAAACTGAATATATATAGCATCTATGTATGTATAACAGAATGAAATGATCTGCATAAACATAATAGAAATGAGGTTGTTTGTGTAGTTCCATATCCTAACCTTCATTGTTAATACACACTAAGTTCGGTTAGGTAACATTTGTCAAGTAACAGGACAAATAGTTCTTGGTGCGGGTCTTATTATTATTATTAATATTACATGTATAATCAAAAAGGAGCCCTAAACCTACAAGGGTCTCGGGTCTTAGTCATACTGTATGATGACTCGCCAGTGGAGCTGTTGGTCTTCTGACAGAGGCCTTTCGCTAGCTTACCGGTCCTCCCCTTTAAATTATTTTATGTAGATATACAAACTAGGGTTCGCTATGCTCAACATTTTCAACCTTGCAGGAAAGCTAGATTTCACTCAAAGAGAGCAAGAAAAGTTTTAATCAGTTAATAAAATATTCAGATTGTCTCAGTTATATTTAGTACTTGATTTTGTTTTCATGTATCCTCTTTTATTTCATGTTGAAGGGGGGGTTCAAGAGTCAAAACTGTCCTGGCCATCGCTGAACCACTCAGTAGTACAGCGAGGCCCAGGACAGCAAGGCCCAAATGAGTACAAACACTATAGGTGTCGATTCTCATATCTTGGTCCCGCCTCTTGCCACTCCAGATTCACTCCGTAGCCTCGTGGGCTCTATCATACCTGCTCTTAACCTATGTGTGCCTCCACCACTTCCTCACCGAGATCATTCATTCCACTTCCCGACCACTCTGAGAATGAAGAAATACTTCGTAACGTCCCTGTGGGTTAAGATCTTATGTGACTTGAACTTCCAGTTGTGTCCCCGAGTTTCCCCGTATCTCGCCTCTCAAATAGCCTATATCTGTCTATCTTATCATTTCCCCTGAGTATTTTAGATGTTGTTTACCATGGTTCTGTCCTATGCCGTTAGATTAAATTCCGTTAGCCTCTCCTCGTAGCTCATGCCCCTTAGCTCAATAACAAGCCTTGTTGCATACTTCTGCACTATCTCCATTTTGTTTTAGCGTGCTTTTTCAGGTGCGTGTTTTGTACTGGTTCTGCAAACTCAAAAATGGACTTGACGTCTGTTGTATGAAGGGAGAGGAAAGATGGTTTTTGTGAAGGGAGGAGGATGGTTTTGGCGGAGGGAATAGGATAGTGTTGGAGGGGCAGGATATTTTGTTTCAAGGGAGGAGTGGGATAGTTTGTGTGAAGGAAGAGGTATACCTGGAGAGGGTTTCAAGGGTCAACGCCTCCGCGGCCCGGTCTGAGATCAGGCCTCGTGGTGGATCAGGTTCAGATCAACCAGGTTGTTACTGCTGGCCGCACGCGAACTGACGTACGAACCACAGCCAGGCTCGTCAGATACTGGCATTAGGTACCTGTCCAGTGCCTTGTTAAAGACAACCAGGGGTCTATTGGTAATCCCCCTTATGTATGCTGGGAGGCAGTTAAACAGTCTTGGGCCCCTGACACTTATTTTGTGTTGTGTCTAATTTATCAGAACCAAGGAGGCTTCACGTGGACCAGACCCTTAGTGATATAGTTAATAAAGAATCCCTCTAGGATTTTCCAAGTGTACATTATCATATCTCTCAGCTGCATTCCAGGGAATATAAATCAAAGGACTTCAACCGTTCCCAGTGATTTAGGTGCCTTATCGTACTTGTGTGTGCCGTGAAAGTTCTTTGTACACTCTCCAGGTCAGTAATTTCGCTTGCCCTGAAGGGGGCAGTTAGTGTACAGCAGTATTCCAGCCTGAAGAGAACAAGCGATTTGAAGAATCATCATGGGCTTGGCATTCCTAGTTTTGAAGGTTCTCATTATCCATCTCATCATTTTTCTAGCATGTATGTGGTAGATACATTGTTGCAGTCTTTGAAGGCGAGATCCTCTGGCATTATCACTCCCAGGTCCTTCACATTACTTTTTTGCTCTATTGTATGGTTAGAATTTGTTGTATACCCTGATACAGTTTTTAATTTCCTAAAGTTTTTCATATCTGAGTAGTTGAAATTTCTCTTCATTGAACTTCATATTGTTTTGAGTGACCCATTTGAAGATTTGGTTGATGTCCGCTTGGAGTCTTGCGGTGTCTTTGATGAAGGACACCGTCATGGCAATTCTGGTGTCATATGCAAAGGAAAAAGGAAGACACGGAGCTATGACTTACATCTCTATGTCAGATATGAGGATGAGGAATAGGATGGGAGCGAGTACTGTGCCTTGTGGAACAGAACTTTTCACCGTAGCTGCCTCGGACTTTACTCTGTTTACTATTAGGAAGTTACAGATCCATCTACCAACTTTTCCTGTTATTCCTTTATCACGAATTTTGTGCGCTATTACACCGTGGTCACACTTGTCGATGGCTTTTGCAAAGTCTGTGTATACGACATCTGCGTTTTGTTTATCCTCTATAGCATCCAGGACATTGTCATAGTGGTCCAGTAGCTGGGACAGGCAGAAGCGGCCTGCTCTAACCCAGTGTTTCCGTGGGTTGTGAAATTGATGGGTACCTACGTGGTTTCTGATCTTGCTTGTTAGGACCCTTTCAAAGATTTTTATGAAGTGGGATGTTAGTGCTATCAGTCTGTAGTTCTTTGCAATTGTTTTACTGCCACCTTTGTAGAGTGGGGCTATGTCTGTTGCTTTTAGTGAGTGTGGGATGACCCCTGGATCAATGCTCTCTCCACAGAATGCTGAAGGCATGTGACAGGGGCTTCTTGCAGTTCTAGATGAACACGGAGTTCCACGAGTCTGGGCCTGGGGCAGAGTGCATGGGCATGTCATTTATTGCCATTTCAAAGTCTTGTGGTGTTAGGATAATGTAAGAGATTTTTGAGATGACCAAATTTTGGGTCTCGTTCATAAAGAATTCATTTAGATTGTCAAGCCTTAATCTGGGCAGCGGCTCACTGAACATTGAGTAGCATTGGGACTTTAGTATCTCACTCATTTCTTTGCTGTCATCTGTGTATGTCCCATCTCGCCTAAGCAGGGCCCAATACTTGTTGTTTTTACCTTAGATTTGGCATAAGAGAAGATTTTTTTCAGTTTCCTTTATGGCTTGTAGTTTTTTCCTGATATTCGTGTCTCCTGAAAGATTCCTTCAGCTTAAGTTCGATATTTGCTATTTGACTGACCTGTGCCTCCCTACGTATTTTAGATATGTTGGTCCCTCTCAGTAGCTCTGTGATTCTCTGCCTTCGTCTGTATAGGGAGTTTCTCTCTCTCTAGCTTGCATCTTCTCTTTTTCTTAATGGAATGTGTCTTGTGCAGACCCCAAGAACCACAGTTATTTTTTTCTAGGCAAAGGTTCGGATCTGTGTTGTTTAGGATATCTTCCCATCTTGTTTCATTTAGGGCATGGCTGACATGTTCCCATTGTATGTTTTTGTTATTGAAGTTGAATTTTGTGAAGACACCCTCATGACTGATCACATTTTGCTGGTCAGAAGCCATGTGCATACATGTCTGTACCGCTATTATGTTGTGATCTGTGTGTATTGTCTTTGATGCGGTTATATTACGTATCAGATCGTTGTTGTTGGTGAAGATGAGGTCCAGCATAATTTCTAGTCTTGTAGGCTCTAATATTTGCAGGTTCTGCAAGGTAGGTGGGAGTGGCCGGAGTTGAGTTGTCATGCAAGCGGTGTCGGTCAGTCTGTGCTTGCCTTTCCTCGGGTGGGCAGGGTGTAACCCGGGACGTTTGAGCAAAACTTTCACTTAATGCACTGACATCAAAACAAACAAGTGACGAAGGTAAGTGTTATACATTACAGTACGGGGATTACGAAAGCGTCATGTTGCAACAGCAATTAGGAAATTTCTAGGTTATAACAATATTTCCTGCCCTCCAACTTGCAGGGTTAAGGAAGATATCAGCGTTGTTAGTTTGTAACATTATTCTCTGTCCTAAGGTGGTGAATGTGTTCCGGAGCATTGACTTTAGAAAGTAATCGAAGGTGAGGATTGTGCAAGATTACTTTCTTGGGAGCATAGGTGGACATAGTGATATCAAAAGTGCAGAGGTGTATCAGAATTAATAAATGGGCTTCCACCTTAACAAACTGAACTATTACTTGTTGCTATCAAGCTTGTGGAAACTACTGCACTCAGTTTAGTTGTAACTAACTCTCCTCATTGCTTGCTCTAAATAGCCTGAGACATGATGTAGCATGCTTGTGTATGAACTTAGGCACAAATACACAGATTATTAAGAAAGGGATTACAGTTAAGCTTTAGTGGTTTCCCTCTTGCCTAGGCCTCCAGAAGCATGAAAAAGTTGAATTAACTAGATATTCATTAAATAAAGATAATAAAATCCAGTTTAGCATTAGTGAAAGTAAACAGTTTTGTAATACCCAAAGTAGGTATCCAGGCCTCGAATACCTATTGTACAATAGTAAAGAAATGAGTTTACCTGATTATGTTAACATAATCAGTGCACAGATAGCCAGACCACTGGTGCCCGATGTAGGTACATGAACCTTGCTCTGATTACAGTATACTAGCGCAGAAAATCTGAAGCCGATCGAATAAAATTTGCTCAAGCTATAACGATAGCCTTGCAAGAAGGGAGCGAAAATGCCAACTGCAAGAGTACCCCTTCCAAGACCGTTATTAACTAATATTTCGGTCGCTGCGTGAAGATGAGAATGTCCCTATAGTCAACAAGCCCATCCTCCTTCCCTCTACCTCAATGCACGGAAAGGAATAATTTGGAGTGCAACATAAGTTTCCATAGGAGATAATTGTCAGCATTAAAGATTTGGAGTCAGACGAGGCTAGAAAAGGGCTCCTGATCCAAAGAACTGGATAGATCCTCCACGGGATCAAACGCGATTGCTTCCCATACATAATGCGCTGAATGACACCCACAGGTATAGTGCTTCCTCATGACTAATAATAATGATTACTCAATCGCTGTGTTGTATGTCATCTTGCAAGCTGAACACACTATGTCCGTCTGCTCTAGCGAATTTTAAACTGGTTTAAGTATTTAGGAAAGGGGAAATCTGTGTATTTGCTATTTTGTTGATGCATAGTGTCTTTAGGTTGTATAGGAAAGCCTAGCTATGTGACGGAGTATCGAGCCTCCACTATTCCTTCCATTAAATGGACCCGCATTAGTTTACGGCTTCTTGTAAATATAACTATTTAATTTAATGAAGATTAAGACCTCTACTGGACCATTATCATTAAGGTCACAATCCATATTACTGTATTACGAATAATTAAAATGGAGATTCAAATGAATTGTACAGACAGGCACTTCTATTTACACTATCATTGTTAACCACGACCCCTCAGGGAACGTACCCTGATGCTGGTGAGGGGCTCTTGATACAAAGAATTTGACCTATCCTCCCTGTCCTTGAATAAATCCTTATTGCCCTGGACTCCGAGTTTAATTGCGCTTCCCAGTGAATATAATAATATTACGCAAGAAGACGGACAAAATGACTTGCAAGAGACATTAGAATTGAGTGTGTGGCACTGACTTTCGTTATCCAGTCCCTTCAAATTTTATTTCTTCACATTTCCCAGGCAATGGAAGATCCCTGCATCCGTATCTAGGGGAGCGGGAACAATCAGATTCGATCCAAAGGGAGGGGTAGCTCCAATTCTTTGGCTCAAGAACATTTCACCTACATCAAAGCCCCCCTCCCCTGTTTATTAAGAAAGCATGATTCAAAATATGTTGAAGTACAAATACGGAACTGCTGGAGGGTTAGTGTACGAGCCTCAAGCACTACCCTGTCCAGCAACTCTGCTGTACCGTTGCGAGCTGCCTCGGCACAAACCAGTTACTGCATTGCGGTACTAGGGGCTGATGAACTACGGATAACCCTGGCTAGTTTGGTAAGGTTTGTCGTGAAGCAGAATTAGTGTTTTCTGACCCGGGTCTTTGTCACATGATGACCCACAGCTGGAGCTTCTGGTCATCCGACCGAGGACTTCCGCTGACTTACCGATCCACCCCTTTAAAAATTATGGTCATAGTTATAACCATTTTATTACGGATAACCCATCAATAATCTTGTAGACAAATGTTATAAGGAGCAATGCGAGGCTCTAACACGCGTCTTATGTTTAGAAACCTAGTAATGTAACAAAGCAATGGAGACGTTGTAAGTGTTGCTATGGATTTTTATATCCAGATAGTGGTAGACACTTAGGCAGCCAACATTATGTTCACCATTTTATCTCCTGTCATTACCCGAAAAACTATTATTGTTAAAGTATGGGGAAGCGCTAAACTCACTCGCCATGGGTTCAAACCTACCCGTTCCCTGGTTGGTTTGTAATCGTGTTATTACGATTTCGTAAGTTACTGAGAGTCCACAAGTCTCTAGATCATACTACTGAGCAAACAGTTCTACCGTAGTTGCCTTGGCAGGTCGCCACACCCAGCTGTGGTGACCAGAACTGACCCCGGGTCAGAACTGATATCTTTGGCTTTATAGGTAAACTGGTGATTTTTGTATAGTGAAACAAGGAAGAATAACTGCCGAATTTTAGGAAACCTTAGCCCTGTTAGGAATGTGCCTTAAGTTGTAGGGTGTTAACTTATTCAAGGAATCCTAGCTACCTCCCTAGCCTTCCTCGGAACAAACTATTACCTCGTACTCCTCCTATCCACAAATGCTGTATGACCTTTACGGGTTTAACGCTTCGCCGTAAATATAAATACGAAGTTGTAGTTGTCGCCCTATCTAAAAAAAGAAAAAACTGGCAGTCTTAAGCCAAAGGCGAGTTAAAGAAATTACTCTATGGTTTACATTTTTTAAACTGCTCTTGGTGTGCGGAAATACTCTGAAAAATATCAGGAAAAAAAAAAATCACTTTCTCAGGCAGCGACACCAGTATGGCCAGCTACAGCAAGAACAGGGAAATGTTTGTCAAGTGGCCGCAACACTTCACCTTTAGATGGTCTCTGACTATCATCATCAGTACCATCGTAGCTACGGGAATCTTTGTCTACCACACTCCCCATCAGAGGATCGCAGGAACCCCGGTAGAGGCGCCGCAGAGATTCAAACACCATCGGGTAAGTCACTTCTTGGAAATATTTAGTATTCATGCAGGATTTTCATGGGTAATGTATGCTGATCACATAATACACGGTTAGTATTATTAGCTTTTACTGTACAAATGGTATGCAACAAAATCACTAAATTGAACCTAGTTATTAGTGTACTGTGTGTGATTTTTACATCTTATGGAACTGTGAATTCCTTAATTCTAAATACTTTTAACCCTTCAATTGGTGTACCGAGATGCTAGTGAAGTGTTCTTGGTTCAAGGAATTTAAATTACTCTTATTTTTTGTCCCCTTTGATCCAATCTGATTACCTGCCATTCCCTAGCCTTGTACAACTGCTACGGATTTAGCATTTTCTTAGGAGTATAATAACTACTTGGAATTTATTACTTTTTCCTTTAAATGTGTGATAGTAATTATCTTGAACCGTGGGCATTGTACTTCCCATTTCCAGGACTCAAGTCTGGCTATAAAAAAATAACCGGTTTCCCTCAATCCCTTCCCTAAATATTACCCTGCTCACACTAACAGCTCGTCAGGTCCCAAATACCATTCGTCTCCATTCACTCCTATATATATATATATATTAACAGTACCCTAGACAACTTCCCACACCAATCTACGAAGCTGCTTCAACAACAACCACCAGAGAAACTCCCACCACCACGCCTGCTACTACAACTACCGCTTCTACTACACCTGTTGCTATCGCCAACACAATCACGTCAACCCTAAAGGAGGAAAAGAAGAATATACGTCTTCCTAGAGCACTGAAGCCCCTTCACTACCTGGTCAAACTTCAGCCCTTCATCAATGGCAACTTCAGTATCTTGGGCTACGTGGAGGTGGAGATGGAGGTGCTGGAGCCCACTCTCAACATCACCCTCCACATCGTTGATATCATTACCAAGAATGAAACAATACGAGTGAGACATTGTCTTAGGATTTAGAATAACTTATAATTTAATCGATGAAATAAAAGTTAACAGTTAAAGTTCATTTCAAAAGTTGTAAAATATATGTAGCACCATTATATCACTTATTTCATTTCAAGAACGAATAAACCTATAAACATTTCTTTGGTTAGTTAATTGACAAGGACAACCAGGAGGGCGCTGCAGACTTAGTGATCAAGAAGCATGAATATGACAATGAGAGAGAGTTCTACGTGGCCCACCTGGAGGAGGCGCTGCAGCAGGGCCACAAGTACATCCTCTCTATGGAGTTCACTGGGTTCCTCAACGATAATCTCAGAGGTTTCTACAGGTCCACCTACAGAGACGCAGCTGGTAATTTAAAGTGAGTGTTTTAGTGTGATATTGTTCCTAAGTAATGTAGCAATTCAGAAATAGTTCCTATAATTATCTCCTAAGAGAAATTTGTGAAACTAAAGCGATAGATGTAGGCTTTAAAGCCAACAGTCATTACATAACTACATAGCTGTAACTGTTTTATTAATGTAGTTTTTTTTGTCCCAACTGTAAAATTGTATAATTTTTTTTAAATATTGCAATTTTAAGTTTGTTAAAATTTAAAAAAAAATCCAGATGAAAAAATATTCCAAGATAAAGCATTGTGAAGAATCATGTTATATTTGTCAACAGGTTTTTGGCAGTGACACAGTTCCAAGCCACAGACGCGCGTCGAGCCTTCCCATGCTTTGATGAGCCAGGACTGAAGGCCACCTTTGAGGTGTACTTGGCCAGGGAGGCGAATATGACCTCCATCTCCAACATGCCTATAAACAACACTTTTCCTGTGTACGTCAACCCTTTCAGTGGTTCAGTAGAAACGGTAATGCCAGTCGTCAGTCCCGATAAAAGCTAGTGTATTTTGGAAGGCGAAGTAGATTTTATCACTTATTATTTTTGTGTTGCAGGGAGGGTCAGGAGGGGTGGTTGTGGGACCAGTTCCAGGTCTCCGTCCCCATGTCCACTTACCTTGTCGCCTTCGTTGTGTCGGACTTCGCGCACCTTAATGCCACTGACATTGACCACATCCAATTCAGAGGTCATTAATGCATTATCAGCGTGTTTATATTTCTGTTTTGTATGGAAAATATTTTTTTAAAGATTGTTTATTGAATGCAGACTGGTCATGTGGGTAAGTTTTGTGAACAACCTACCATAACCCGCTGTCTGAGGGAGTTCTAGTACCCCTCCTTTCTCTTTGATAATCATAGAAACTCATTACTATTACCACTACTGCTCTCATTAATACTACTACCACCACCATCGTTCTGTACTCCGGTGTTTTCTGCTTTTTTCTCTCTCATTTGTGACTTAACAGTGGTCCAAGACGAACCGAACCATCTTCATAAATCTCCTCTCCTAAGAGTAGGCTATTTTTGAATTGTGAACCACAAAACAGTTTAACTCATCGCATCACGTAACATTTCGTAGCCCCTAGAACTCCACGGGGTAAAACCACTCTAGTCTATGCTAAGCAACGTTGGTATTAGAGGAAAAGAATCTGCAGATAAAGTTGCCAAAGTATCCATTAAGGATGAGCAAGTACTCGTCTCACTCATCAGCCTGCGACAAACTAAACAAATGACCCAAAAACTTCACAAAAAGACTTTCAATTAAAGGTAAAGATCAAAATTGTGTGAAACTATATCCCAGCACTAACCCTTGCCTGCTAACTAGGGCCTCACCGGTCATTAGCCCAGTTATTCATTAGCTGCACCTTGGCTACTCTCATGACTCGCGAAATCGTAATGACAGGATTGAAAACAAACCATACCACGGGCGGGGGTAGAACCCGCAATCAGAGTCATAAAACTCCAGTCCGACACTCTAGCAACTGGGCCAACTGGCTACGATAAGATTCGTCCAACTAGGTATATTTATGCACCATAGGAAGGTTAGCATAGGCACCACTGAGCTAGAGCTAGTCACGGCCACGCTTGTGGGAGATCCGTTTATAAAAACTTGCATTTGTGGTCACAGTGGTGACTATGCTAATCTTCCTATGGTGTATAAATATACCTAGCTGGACGAATCTTATTGTAGCCAGCTGGCCCAGTGGCTAGCGCATCGGACTGGAGTTTCATTACTCTCTGATTGCGGGTTCTAACCCCGCCCGTGGTATGGTTTGGCTACTCTACCAAGAGACTCATTGAAATTACGACAAGAGAGGTCATCACTCAATTCTGCACCTACTAAATTGCCACACCAAGCAGCTTATCACTCCTACTTGCTCCATAAACCAGCTAAAACTGCCACCTCTTTTGAATTCCTGTTGGTAAATAATCTGAAAGATGTTGGTGCCCATCCTAATGCCATATCCACTCTATTATAATATAACTACAGAAAACAGAGGTTAGTGAATAGTTTGATCCGAGATACGTACTCCTGTCTCAGCAGCCGCTTGCCATGAGGGAAAATAGTGAGGTGAACTATCGAAGATATAAATTAGTGAGTGAGGTGAACCACCAAGGATATAAATTAGTGAGCGAGGTGACCTACCAAGGATATAAATTAGTGAGCGAGGTGAACTACCAAGGATATGAATTAGTGACCTTATCATAGACTCAACAGCAACATTTTTCTATTCACACCAGCCCCTCAAGGGAGGTTCCTCGATGCTGGTGAGGGGCTCCTGATCTTGGGAATTGGATCTGTTTTCCAGTTCCCTGAGTTGAGCCTGAATGTCTTCCACAACCTTCCCCCCATAGGTGCTATATAATCCCTAAGGGTTTAGCTCTCCCCATAATAATAATATCCACACCTGTCATGTAGGGGGGTATTGATTAGGGAAATACGGAGGTAAGCGGAGGGAGTCAGTAGGCAGGGGACAGGCAGGTTAAGTGGTAGGAGAGATGATTAGCGGAGGTTGGTAGATAATGTGAGGTCACTGGTGACTACAACTTCACCTCTCATTAATCTACCCACCACTCCACACTACTCACCCTTTCACTACTTTAACTAAACATAAATAAATGGAAATAAGAATAACGGGGACAGTGAATATTACTATTCTACTCAAACACAGTTTATTATTAAGTCCTTGTACAATAATATATTTAGGAACAGGAGTACATCATTGGGGTTTAGATAAATGGGGTGGTACACATAAGCAGTGAGACAGGGAACACAATCAACTTGACGAAAATGAATATAACTTACAATATAGTACAGAGGACAGTTCACTACAGGAACTAAGCCACAGGTCCCAAGACCTACACAGCACGAGTACTGCTCCAAGCCAGTACTCTGCCCAATGTCTCCAACAGTCTCTCTTCCCGAGACTCTCTAGCTCAGCTCTGCTCACAGGCCAGAGCTCCGCTCGAATCTCCAACAGTCTCTCCTCCCGAGACTCTCCAGCTCAGCTCTGCTCCCAGGCCAGAGCTCTAAGAACATAAGAACATAAGAACGAAGGAACACTGCAGAAGGCCTACTGGCCCATGCGAGGCAGGTCCAAGTCTCCTACCGGCTTAAGCCAATGCACCCAACCTAGTCAGGTCAGGTCACATTGACTTAAGGGAGGAACACGGCAACCGACCTGTTAGCACAAGCTATCAGGTCTAACTCACACCCACCCACATCTACTCATGTATTTATCCAACCTATTTTTAAAGCTACACAACGTTCTGGCCTCTATAACGGTACTTGGGAGTTTGTTCCACTCATCCACAACTCTATTACCAAACCAGTACTTTCCTATATCCTTCCTGAATCTGAATTTTT
The DNA here is from genome assembly GCF_038502225.1 of Cherax quadricarinatus. NCBI lineage: Eukaryota > Metazoa > Arthropoda > Malacostraca > Decapoda > Parastacidae > Cherax > Cherax quadricarinatus. Next base: position 6,591,869 of record NC_091369.1, read on the forward strand.
CCAACTTAAAACCATTGCTGCGAGTCCTGTCTAGGCTAGATATTTTCAGCACACTATTTACATCCCCTTTATTTATTCCTGTCTTCCACTTATACACCTCAATCATATCCCCCCTAATTCTACGTCTTTCTAGAGAGTGCAGATTCAGGGCCCTTAGTCTATCCTCATAGGGAAGGTTTCTGATACATGGGATCATCTTTGTCATCCTCCTTTGTACATTTTCCAGAGAATTTATATCCATTCTGTAATACGGTGACCAAAACTGTGCAGCATAATCTAAATGAGGCCTAACCAAGGATGTATAGAGTTGAAGAACAACCTGAGGACTCCTATTATTTATGCTTCTTGATATGAAGCCAAGGATTCTATTAGCTTTATTGCGAACACTTATGCACTGTTGTCTTGGTTTCAGATTACTGCTAACCAGAACTCCTAAATCTTTTTCGTAATCCGTAATATTAAGATCTACATTATTTAGTTTATATGTGGCATGGTTATTGTCCTGTCCAACATTTAGAACTTTGCATTTGTCTATATTAAACTGCATCTGCCACTTCTCCGACCACTGCATCAGTCTATTCAAATCTTCCTGGAGTGCTCGAATGTCCTCGTCAGAATGAATTCGACGGCCTATTTTGGTGTCATCGGCAAACTTGCCGATGTCGCTCTTTATGCCCTCATCTATGTCGTTTATGTAGATTGTGAACAGCAGGGGGCCCAACACTGACCCCTGTGGAACACCGCTCGTGACGCTTCCCCACTCTGATTTCTCCCCATTTATGCAAACTCTCTGCTGCCTATTTGTCAACCATGACTCTATCCAGGAAAAAATTTCTCCTCCTATTCCATGTGCTTTAATTTTCCTCAATAGTCTCTGATGTGGGACCCTGTCAAAAGCCTTACTGAAGCCCAAATTTCCTCTGCTCAGCTGTTCCTTGAGCTTATATTGTCCCGAGAGCACCCCCCACAACCACGTGTACGACCTGACGCCTAGGTCTGACGCCGTCAAGAACAAAAGACCTCAGACGTGGGCGTGGCTGACAGACGTTTGCCAAGGCAAGGTGTGACCATATAATTGGTTAAATTAGGTCTCCCAAGAGGCCTCACAAACCCAGCTGAACTTCATCACACACCATCTCTTTTTGAACTCGAGTCATAGTTAACGATTTACTATACTGACACCAGTGAAATGTTAATCTTGGTAGATACTTCTACTGTAATCAGCAAGCGATTTATTCTGATAGCTGTGCCTACCATATTTCACATTAATAACGAAGAACTTGTAAGATCAGGAAGTCAAAGACTAAAAAAGGAGTTAGAAACCTAATACAAAGAAAAGCACAGAATAACAAGCTAAAGACAGAGCCGTTGAACGACTATCATGAGGGACTAACCTCTGCAGATAGCGAACCAATAACCTGTGGAAGAACACTTACATGGCAGATGACAACCACTCGCGCTCTCACTAGGAGACATCATAGACCACTTGTTATACACAGTTATACATTGAACTATTACTTTAATGCATATTTTAGATGTTATTCTAGCTAGTGTACTAGTAAGTCACATACTGAATGATCCACATGCAGTAGAAAAACATAATTCAAGAGTACGTGTACTGAGGAGTGTACTAGTACATACACACTCGGTTCTCTCGAGGATAAAATTTTCCTCATTTTCTGTTTGATGGTGACCCGCTGTTAGATTAGAGACAACTGTTTGTATAATGCATGCGAGTTGGTGTTCACAGTATGGGCTCGGGAGGAGGCCCTGACACAAGCACAGTATGCACTGAGAGTCGGTCCTGCCCTTCTTACTCACTTCGAGGATTACTTCAATCAACCTTACCCGCTTCCCAAGCAGGACATGATCGCTATTCCTGACTTCTCTGCGGGAGCCATGGAGAACTGGGGCCTCATAACCTACAGGTAAACACTCGCTGTGCTCTATTTATGGGGCGCATGAGAAAGTTGGGAATAGATTTAATAATAGTATTAGTAATCCAAGAAAGTGTGCACTAATTGCCTTTACATCTTCTGGCAAACGTTATTAACTAGTCAACTGGGATTAATTTGACACTTAAAGACTAGCTGGAACCTTGTTCCACGGATTAGCCACTTATGTTTTTCTGACTTTAATCTAACAGGAATGTGGACACTTTGGAATAATTATCTTATCGTAATTTGTAATTATGTAGGAAGGTTAAATTATATAATTTTCACATTACTGAGAAACTTGTATGCCTCCACTTCGTCTCTTGAAGGTGATGAACATGGTACTACAACTTTCTGCACTTAAACTATTGTTTCAGTATAGCAACTGCGAAGATGAGAGTTCCAAAACGGGTGTTTAAAATATCAAAGAATTATCACTATTTTAAATGTCATAACGTTATTTTTCTTAACTGCTACCTTCAATATTGTTAATAGTTGGGCTGCTGCCTTTCTTCAACATTGATAATAGCAGGACTCCTGCCTGCCTTCAACACTGCATATGGTAGGTATGCCAGTTTTCACACTGTTACAATGACTAAACTATAAATCAGTGCGAACATCACCATGGAAAAACATTACTCTTCCAACCCCGTCCTTCAAGGAGGGGGGCCCCTTGATGCCAGTGAAAGACTCGATCCAGGGAATTTAGCTACCCTTTCTTGACCCTGACCTGATTACCTCTAGTTTCCAGAGCATTGTAACTCTACGGGTCTAGCACATATTGATATTCCACTAACCCAGTCAATTATATAAGGTGTTGCCGCAAGAGAGCTTCAAAATGGACATGTATCTGAGATAACACGTACACCTAACTTGTTCCATTGGCTAATTTTGAAGTGATTGTTATTTCAGGGAGACAGCATTATTGTACGACCCTGATGAATCAGCTCGATCTAGCCAGTACGGAGTGGCCCTAACAGTGGCCCACGAGTTGGCCCATCAGTGGTTCGGCAACATTGTCACGCCTAAGTGGTGGACCGACTTGTGGCTTAATGAAGGCTTTGCTACTTTCGTCCAGTACATTGGCTTGGACCATGTAAGTACAACTTTATTGCCCGGGCCTCACGGCTCAGTGATTCGTTGTTTTAATCTTTTTTCCATCAAAAAAAAAATAAAGATCTCACTCATGCCAAACTAAGAGTCATAAAAAATGTAAAAAATCTTTACGAGAAAAAATTAGGAGCAAGGATTCTTGATTAAGTACCAGACAAAGAATGAGAGTAAAGATATTATCCACACCCAGAATCTCAGTTATTATTAGGTTGAGAGCTGTCATCTACACTAGGGTCATTAAGGCTACATGCCACCTTTACATCACCAGTCAAGGATATTTTAATCCTTACTATAGATAATAAACTCATCACAGGAAGCAAACATTGAGAAAGACACATCTTTCAGTACATATACTGTCACCCAGTTCAACAAGTATGACGCTGTTAAGTTGTTGGAGTGTGAGCAGGGTAATATTTTGTGAAGGGATTCAGGGAAACCGGTTAGCCGGACTTGAGTCTTGGAGGTGGGGTTTGGGATATTGGCTGTTTGTAGTGGCTTCTAAACTATCATGTCTGGGCACCTCTGCAAAGACAGTGATATTGTGTAAATGGTGGGAGACGGCCGTCGTGTTAAAAAAAAAGTTTCTCAAGACTTGGGCACTCAACCAACAATTGTAGCAGAGACTATATAGTTATCTAGTTTACACACATACATCTAGTTCAGTGCGCATCAAGCATCTTTAGTGTCGAAATGAAAACGTTCGAAGTGGTTAGGAAGACTCAGGAAAAACTTCCCGTTTGTCCGGAACAGAGCAACTTAAAAAAGGCCTGGTAGTTCACGGATTAAGTCATCATAAACAAAGTGGTAAAGACGCAATTCAGAGAGAGCTACAAGGAACACAGGTGTTTCAACAAGTGCATCCAGACGACCACAGCCTTAATGGAGGAATACAGAAGAATAAGTTTTACGAAGTAATAAATTAAGAGTACCATTGAACTTCATTACCTTGACGCAAAGGACAGACGGATTATGCTTACAGAACAAACACCTAATTTCACTTAAGTGGAATGGCAATGGCAAGGACTGCAGAACTCGGAAATCATGTCTCCCCAGAAACGTAGAACAGATGTCCTCTAAAAAATGAAATAAAACATCAGACCTTCGCTGCTAGCTACTCTGCGAGGAGTTACCACATTGGGGTTTTGCATGTAATGTCACGGGCTACTTGATATACCATTATTATTATAAAAGCAAGTGCTAAACCCGCATGGGTCATACATTAATACTGATGTAAGCATAATGTTTATTTTACTGTAGCCATGACGTAACGGCTACAGCAAAATACTTGCAGCTGATGCTGATTTCTTACCCAGCCATAAAGTACCTCTATGCATTAAGAATTTTGTGTTGAGAAATATTGTTTACTCCGTAATGAGATCAATCACATGTTTATGACAGGCTTCCCAATACAAGTGTCAACCAACCCACTTAACATGACTGCAAAACCTCAGTACCTCCTCAAGGAGCCTAAACGGGTTGGAGACCTTCAATTTTTCGAGTGACTACGCTTGTGTTGGTGTTACCTGGAGAAAGTTCCGGGGGTCAACGCCACCGCGGCCCGGTCTGTGACCAGGCCTCCTGGTGGATTAGAGCCTGATCAACGAGCCACAGCCCGGCTGGTCAGGTACTTACTTTAGGTGCTTGTCCAGTGCCAGCTTGAAGACTGCCAGGGGTCTATTGGTAATCCCCCTTATGTATGCTGGGAGGCAGTTGAACAGTCTCGGGCCCCTGACACTTATTGTATTGTCTCTTAACGTGCTAGTGACACCCCTGCTTTTCATTGGGGGGATGTTGCATCGTCTGCCAAGTCTTTTGCTTTCGTTGTGAGTGATTTTCGTGTGCAAGTTCGGTACTAGTCCCTCTAGGATTTTCCAAGTGTATATAATCATGTATCTCTCCCGCCTGCGTTCCAGGGAATACAGGTTTAGGAACCTCAAGCGCTCCCAGTAACTGAGGTGTTTTATCTCTGTTATGCGCACTGTGAAGGTTCTCTGTACTTTTTCTAGGTCAGCAATTTCACCTGCCTTGAAAGGTGCTGTTAGTGTGCGGCAATATTCCAGCCTAGATAGAACAAGTCACCTGAAGAGTATCATCATGGGCTTGGCATCCCAAGTTTTGAAGGTTCTCATTATCCATCCTGTCATTTTTCTAGCAGCTGCGATTGATACAATGTTATGGTTCTTGAAGGTGAGATCCTCTGACATGATCACTCCTAGGTCTTTGATGTTTGTTTTTCGCTCTATTTTGTGGCCCGAATTTGTTTTGTACTCCGATGAAGTTTTAATTTCCTCGTGTTTACCATATCTGAGTAATTGAAATTTCTCATCGTTGAACTTCATATTGTTTTCTGCAGCCTATTGCAGTGTCTGCAGTGGAAGACAGTCCTGCAGATTCGGGTGTCATCTGCAAAGGAAGACACGGTGCTGTGGCTGACATCCTTGTCTATGTCGGATATGAGGATGAGGAACAAGATGGGAGCGAGTACTGTGCCTTGTGGAACAGAGCTTTTCACCGTAGCTGCCTTGGACTTTACTCTGTTGACTACTACTCTTTGTGTTCTGTTTGTGAGGAAATTATAGATCCATTTACCAACTTTTCCTGTCATTCCTTGTGCGCTATTACGCTATGGTCACACTTGTCGAAGGCTTTTGCAAAGTCTGTATATATTACATCTGCATTATTTTTGTCTTCTAGTGCATCTAGGACCGTGTCGTAGTGATCCAATAGTTAAGACACAGGAGAGGTCTGTTCTAAACCCATGTTGCCCTGGGTTGTGTAATTGATGGGTTTCTAGATGGGTGGCGATCTTGCTTCTTAGGACCCTTTCAAAGATTTTTATGATATGGGATGTTAGTGCTGTCGGTCTGTAGTTCTTTGCTATTGCTTTACTTCCCCTTTTGTGGAGTGGGGCTATGTCTGTTGTTTTTTAGTAACTGTGGGACGACCCCCGTGTCCATGCTCCCTCTCCATAGGATGGTAAAAGCTCGTGATAGGGGCTTCTTGCAGTTCTTGATGAACACGGAGTTCCACGAGTCTGGCCCTGGGGCAGAGTGCATGGGCATGTCATTTATCGCCTGTTCGAAGTCATTTGGCGTCAGGATAACATCAGATAGGCTTGTGTTAACCAAATTATGTGGCTCTCTCATAAAAAATTCATTTTGATCTTCGACTCTCAGTCTGGTTAGCGGCTTCCTAAAAACTGAGCCATATTGGGACTTGAGTAGCTCACCCATCTTGTTTAAGTAGGGGCCCAATACTGGACGTTGTTCTCGACTTTGGCATAGGAAAAGAAATACTTTGGATTTCTTTCGAATTCATTTATGGCTTTTAGTTCTTCCCGCGATTCCTGACTCCTATAAGATTCCTTGAGCTTAAGTTCGATGTTTGCTATTTCTCTGACCAGTGACTCCCTACGCATTTCAGATATATTGGCCTCCTTTAGCCGCTATGTTATTCTTTTCCGTCTCCTGTAAAGGGAGCGCCTGTTTCTTTCTATTTTACATCTACTCCTCCTTTTTCTTAAAGGAATAAGCCTTGTTCATACATCGAGTGCCACCGAGTTAATCTGTTCTAGGCATAAGTTGGGGTCTGTGTTGCTTAGTCTATCTTCCCAGCTTATATCGGTTAGGACTTGGTTTACTTGGTCCCACTTTATGTTCTTGTTATTGAAGTTGAATTTGGTGAAGGCTCCCTCGTGACTAATCTTATTATGTCGGTCTGGGGCTCCGCGCATACATTTCTGAACCTCGATTATGTTGTGATCTGAGCATATTGTTTTTGATATGGTAACATTTCGTATCAGATCATCATTGTTAGTGAAGATGAGGTCTAGTGTATTCTCCAGTCTAGTAGGCTCTATTATTTGCTGGTTTAAACTGAATTTTGTGCAGAGATTTAAAAGCTCGTGTGTGTGTTAGCTCTCGTCAGAGCTGCCTCCTGGTGTTATCACTGCAACAACCTTATTTGCTATATTCCTCCATTTTAGGTGCCTTAAGATGAAATCCCCCAGGACCAAGATGTTGGGGGCAGGAGCTGGCAGATTTTCCAGACAGTGGTCAATTTTTAACAGCTGTTCCTGGAATTGCTGAGACGTTGCATCCGGAGGCTTGTAGACTACCACAATGACTAGATTTTGGTTTTCGATCTTTACTGCTAAAACTTCCGCTACATCATTTGAGGCATTAAGCAGTTCTGTGCAAACAAGTGACTCTGCGATATACAGGCCAACCCCCCCATTTTGCCTGTTCACTCTGTCGCATCTGTATAGGTTGTAACCTGGGATCCATACTTCATTGTCCAAGTGATCCTTTATGTGGGTCTCTGTGAAAGCTGCGAACATTGCATTTGTCTCTGCAAGCAGTCCACGGGGTTAAAAGATAAATAATCTAACACAAAGTGGGAGTTGTCACAGTTGCTCTTCGCTGATGACACTGTGCTTTTGGGAGATTCTGGGGAGAAGTTGCAGATGTTGGTGGATGAGTTTGGTAGGGTATGTAAAAGAAGAAAATTAAAAGTGAAGATAGGAAAGAGTAAGGTGATGAGGATAAAATATTAGGTAATGAAAGATTGGA